>NW_012103299.1:2947314-2949354 GCF_000951045.1 Mandrillus leucophaeus | reverse complement strand
TTTCTAGGACAGAATGTATGTCCAGTAAGTGACACCAAAAGGAATCTGACAGAACAATGCCAAATCTATGGCCTTCAAAAGTTCTTCCGTTCTCTGTTGGGTTGTCTGACATAGAAAAAGGCATTGCAGCAAAAGTTGAGAAAAATAACTATGTGAGGATTATCTTGGAGGAGGAGGAAGAAGAGACAGAAGAGAAAGGAAATGAAAGGATAGGAGAAGTGAAGTGGAGTGGGGGAAGAGGCAAAACCTTCAGAGCATTCTTGCAAAGAAAAGCCAGTAAGGAGTTTTCTTACCCGTAAGAAAGACAAGGTTAGAGTAAGGCTCTGCTCCTCAATTTAGACTAATAGTACTGCTAGCCTTCCTTTTGTTACCAGCTTTTATAGTCTTATATTAGACCATTTATCATACATTACCCTGTTGAATCCTCAAGGTAGGTATTATGTGCTACTCACTAGTTATATGACCTTGGTTAAGTTGCAAGCCTCTCTTGCTTCAGCTTCTCGTTAGAGAAAATACTACATACCTCAAAGACGTGGTTGTGAGACTTCAGTTAGGTAATGTATGGAAAGCCCTTAGAGTAGTTACTGATTGTGATTACTGTTAGGAAGAAATTGAAGCTCATAGAGGTTAAAAACTTTGCCAAATATTGAATAGCTAGCAAGTAGCTGAATTGGAATTTCATTCAGTCATACTGACAGTAGTCTTTTCATATTCTTTACTGCCTCTTGGGATTTGCCAAAGTAAGATTTTACCATGGATATTTATGATGAAGCACTGTTCTTTAAAGTATGGTGATTTCTATCTCAAAACTTAAAGGAAATCAAAGGTTCAATGGAAAAGTGTCCTTCAACTGGGTCACCAGTGACTCTGACAGTGACTTTGATGCATGCACTTTACATAGAATAATAGAAAAATGTCCTTAACCTCTACTGATTCTCTTGCTGGTCCACATAAGCCATCCAATTTGTCTGTCTTTACCTTCTGTAATGTTTTATTACCCATGCTTTTACCTCTGAAAATTCTAATATACACATTGGAGGAAGATCATGTAGTTGCCATTCAGGAGTCTACAAGATGAGGGAAAGAGTGACTGGGACGGCACAGAAGAGCCAGGATTGTTTATTTCTTTGGTAAGCCGAGGTGAAGGAAAGGGAAGCCATTAGAGGAAAAAGGCCAGAACATTCTGTGATCCCTTCTGTTTCCATCCTCACTGGGTTTCTTCTCTGATCACCTCTCATGAGCAGTTTTTGGTTAGTCAGTGATCGGGGCGGTACAGAGAGGGAAGGAATCATTTCCAAATGCAACTGACTTGTTATGTATTTTGTGAAATACCTCCACCTCACTGCTCTGTGAGACTGGCAGAAAAACAATACTTTTGATATGCTGTTTTATTTATCTACAGTCTGTCATGATATACTTTGATGTAAGTTTTTAATTTTGCTTCAGCTCTCAGCTCCTCTTGCCGTTACAGCTCAGGGTCAGCAATGAGGTTAGCCACAGTAGCACAAAACAATTTCCTGTTTGTACAGCCCAGGTAACATTTGGGTGAGGATTAAATTTTACCACATTTTCTACTAGCCCAAGCCTATTATTTCTAATGAGTTTTAAATTGCTTCAAGAACATGTATTTCAAAACTTAGTGCTATGATCCGTTCAGCCTGAGCAACTTAATAAAAGAAATTTCTTTCTTAAATTTTTGGTTAAAATGTTGCATGCAGTGTAATAAATGTTATTACTTTGGAAACCTACTTCTCAGTTTTAAGAACTGGATGATTTTTATGTTCAATTTCCATTTGTCTAATCTTTCCTTCTCTTTGCCTCTGGGTCCTGGTATCTTTAGTGACATCTGTTGGTTGAAGAGTGCACAGAAGGGAGAAATAATGATTGTTTTCATAAGATTGGCCAAAATAGAACTGCTTCATTTCTTCCTTAGGTACCTGATTTAAGAATGCAATGTATAAAGATTCTAAACTTTAAAAATGGATGGTACAAGCTATGATTATTCACTGTACATAAGAATTTACATCAGGGTTCTTTTAA
>NW_012103299.1:2941770-2944274 GCF_000951045.1 Mandrillus leucophaeus | reverse complement strand
TGAGGTTTACAGAAAGAGGCCATCTCCATAACATCAAACTGCAAAGTGAAGCAGCAAGTGCTGATGGAGAAGCTGCAGCAAGTTATCACGATGATCTAGCTAAGATTCATTTTGATGAAGGTGGCTACACTAAACAACATTTTTCATGGAGACAAAATGCTATTGGAAGAAGATGCCATCTAGGACTTTCACAGCTAGAGAAGTCTTCAGAGGACAAGCTGACTCTTGTTAGGGCTTAATGCTGACGGTGACTTGAAGCGGAAGCCAATACTCATTCACCATTTTGAAAATCCTAGGGCCCTTAAGAATTATGCTAAATCTACTCTGCCTGTACTCTAGAAATATAGCAACAAAGACTGGATGACAGCACATCTGTTTACAGTATGCTTTACTATTTTAAGCCCACTGTTGAAGCCTACTGCTCAGAAAAAGATTCCTTTCAAAAGGTTACTGCTCACTGACAGTGCACCTGGTCACCCAGGAGCTCTAATGGAGATGTACAAGGAGATTAATGTTGTTTTCATGTCTGCTAACACAACATCCATTCTGCAGCCCATGGGTCAAGGAGTAATTTTGACTTTCAAGTCGTATTATTCAGAAATACATTCCACAAGGCTGTAGCTGCCATAGATAGTGATTCCTCTGATGGATCTGGACAAAGTAAATTGAAAACCTTCCAGAAAGGATTCACTATTCTAGATGCCATCAGGAACATTTGTGATTCACAGGAGGAGGTGAAAATCAACATTTAGCAGGAGTTTGGAAGAAGTTGATTCCAACCCTCATGGGTGACTTTGAAGAGTTCCAAGACTTCAGGGGGGAAATTAACTGCAGATGTGGTTGAAACAGCAAGAGACCTATAATTAGAAGTGGGGACTGAAGATGTGACTGAACTGCCACAGTCTCGTGATCAAACTTGAATGGATGAGGAGTCGCTTCTTCTGGATGACCAGCGATGGAATCTACTTGTGGTAAAAAGCTTTAAAATATTACATAACCTTGGTTGATAAAGTGGCAGCACAGTTTGAGAGGATTGACTCCAATTTTTAAAGAAGTTCTCCTGTGGGTCAAATGCTATCAAACAGCATTGTATGCTACAGAGAAATCTTTTGTGAAAGGAAGTCAATTGATGCAGCAGATTTCATTGTTGTCTTATTTTAAGAAATTGCCACAGCCACCTCAACCTTTGGCAACTACCCTGATTGGTCAGCAGCTATCAACATCGAGACCAGACCTTCCACCAGGAAAAAGATTACAACTCCCTAAAGGCTCAGATGATTGCTAGCAATTTTTAGCAATAAAATATTTTTAATTATAGTGTATACATTATTATTTTAGACATAAGGTTGTTGCACAGTTAATAGACTACAGTACAGTGTAAACTTTTATATGCACTGAGAAACAAGAAAAAAGTTGTATGACTAACTTTATTGGGATATTTGCTTTATTGTAGTGGTCTGGAACTGAACTCACAATATTTCCAAGGTGTTATGTATAAATGATACTTATGTATAAATGATTACAAGAAGATAGCTAAAGAATTCATTGGTCTTGAAATAACTAGAGAGCTAATAAAATGTCACCAAAAAATAACAGTTCTCGAGAGAATAGATTGTCCAGGAACTATGGATACGGTCTTAGATCTTATCAGTTGGTTAGGGCATATGATTACAAAGTAGCAAAGAGTAAGGTTCACAAAAGTCTTGTGGAGGCAGTGGAATGATCAACACCTTGAGGATCCCAAAACCAGGATCAAAGCAAGGCCTTGAGCTGAACACGTGCTTAGATTTCAGTGGATTTCTTCATCCATGCACCTAGCATTTGTTGAGCATTTACTTGTTTTGTTTTGTTTTGTTTGAAACAGTCTTGCTCTGTCACCCAGGCTTGGCATGCAGTGGGATGGTCTTAGCTCACTGCAACCTCTGCCTCCTGGGTTCAAGCGATTCTTCTTCCTCAGCCTCCCAAGTAGCGGGAATTACAGGTGCCCACCACCATGCCCTGCTAATTTTCGTATTTTTGGTAGAGACGGTGTTTCACCATGTTGGCCAGGCTGGTCTCAAACTCCTGACCTCAAGTGATCTGCCCGCCTCGGCCCCGCAAAGTGCTAGGATTACAGGCATGAGCCGCTGTGCCTGGCTGAGCATTTACTGTTAATATGTTTCTGATCCTGTGAGACATAGGAAGATAAATAAGATGCAAAAGGAAAAGAAAAAAAGAATCCACCAGGGCATGGTGGCTCACACCTGTAATCCCAGCACTTTGGGAGGCCAAGGAGGGTGGGTCACCTGAGGTTGGGAGTTCAAGACCAGCCTGGCCAACATGGAGAAACCCCATCTCTACTAAAAATACAAAATTAGCCGGGTGTGGTGGCGTGTGCCTGTAATTCCAGCTACTCAGGAGGCTGAGGCAGGAGAATTGCTTGAACCCAGAAGGCGGAGGTTGCAGGGAGCTGAGATCGTGCCATTGCACTTCAGCCTAGGCAACAAGAGCAAAACTCCGTCTCA
>NW_012103299.1:2936673-2941720 GCF_000951045.1 Mandrillus leucophaeus | reverse complement strand
CCAGGCTGGAGTGCAGTGGCCCAATCGTGACTCATTGCAACCTCCGCCTCCCAGGTTCAAGTGATTCTCCTGCCTCAGCCTCCTGAGTACCTGGGATACAAGCATGTGCCACCACACCTGGCCAATTTTTGTGTTTTTAGTAGAGACAGGGTTTTGCCATATTGGCCAGGCTGGTCTCAAACTCCTGACCTCAGGTGATTCACCTGTCTCGGCCTCCCAAAGTGTTGGGATTACAAGCATGAGCCACTGTGCCTGGCCCAGATGATTCTTACCTAGCACAACTGTCCTAAGAATTACCTTCTGAAATTTTGTTATTTTGGAAAATGTTATCTTGCCTATATTTCTCTAGAATTTAATGCAAATTATGTATGTGCATTTCTTTAATCAGAACTTGCATGCCAACAATCATATGTTCATAATAATATTTCTAATAGGTAATCATTGCACTTAATACTAAAGCATTTTTAAAAAGCATGGAAAAGCAAAAAGTTGTTTTATTCTTGGTAAACAGGTCTTTAGCAATGTCTTGCTTTTTGGTAGTTTTTGTTTTGCTAATCCTTTTTTTAAAATGCCACTATTTCTTAAAAGCCAAAGCAATGTTTAAAAATCAAATATGTCAGGAGGTCATGTTAGTTCTTTACCCTGTTCACACTTCTCCAACCCCAGCAGGAACCAGGGAAGTAGAATTGCTCTCAGTGAATTTATGAGATTTGTTTCTCTTTACTTAAGTTGTATGTAGTGGAAACTGTCACGTGTTTGAAATATGCTTGAAGTATCAGGTAATTCATTACACATATGTGCAGTATTTTAAAAGTACTGGATTTCCTATTCATCACTTTAGAATTTGTTTTAAAAATGTATATCAGGCACTGCAGGAAACCTCAAATGTAAATATATATCATTATCCAAGTATTTGTCTAAACTTAGACACCTGGGATGTTTTATTATTATCCATCATCCAGTTGGCATAAAAGAAGGGGCAAGAAATCTGTGATAAAGAATGTCAGGATATCGTTTTGACAGATAAAAAAATAACTCTTTGATTTAGCAAATAAATGAAAATAATTCTTCCTAATTGTCCTACTATCTTTAGAGTGAAGAAATCAGCATACGTATGTTATCAACAGTTTATAAAATGGAGTGGAATTTAAGAGACAATTGTACTGCTGCTAATTCTTATAAATGAAAATGCTAGGCATTTGAAATCTGTGTTTGGTTTCTTTATCTTCACATATAGTCCATTTTTTTTCTGTATTTCTTAGATCCCAGCGTCTGAATTTCGATGTATCATCTCCTAATGGAATTCTTCTCTTCAGAGAAGCTAGTAAAATGGTTTGCACTTATGGTGAGTATCCTTTTCCATGTGTCTCTGCAATATCGTTTTATCTCTTTGGAGGAAAGAAAGATGTTAGTTATTTTGTTCTTTTGAACTTTCATATCTTTATGAATTTGTGAAGTGGGTAATACAAGTGCAAAAAGCCAGGTAGCTATCATATTGGCATCAGGAGAAGTAAGTAGCATGCCTTTGACTAAATCATGCCTGACCAACTTGATGAATTTCTTTTGGATAAAATTGCAGTGTCAGTAGATGAGGGAATACACTAGATAGAATATTGAAAAGTTACAGCATATTCAAAATTGCTCAGAGTTACATCAGGGAGTTTACTATGTTGAACCAAGGAATGCTTAAACCAGAATGTCACTGAATTGTGGGAGAATATCCTTGTAAAGAGGAGTAAATATCTTTTTATGAGAAACTTTTGGGTACTGCACCTCTAGAAGCAGAGTTCTACAGGAAAGATTGTCCTATTCAATTATAGTCCTAAATTTAGTATTTGTTTAGCAGTTTGGCCCTTACAACTACCAAAAACTCTAATATTTGCCAATTCTGACACTGTCATCAATGAAATTCTCTACTCTCTGTGACCTGTATGTAGATAGGGAATGGAGATAGGGTGGATAAAAACCCTCTGTAATCTAATTTGGCACACAGTGACTGAATGTCAACTGAGCTGGGCTCTGTGCAATGCACTTCTCCTTGATAAATGTTTCCGTGTCCTTTTTTTCCCCCATCTGTTCTTTCCCAAAGCAACAGCAAAGTCTTAAGTAAATTTAGTCTTAAAAATTGCCTGATTTTTTTTTTTTTTTTTTTTTTTTTTTTTGAGATGGAGTCCCACTCTGACACCCAGACTGGACAGTGCAGTGGCACAATCTCAGCTCACTGCAACCTCCGCATCCCAGGCTCGGGTGATCCTCCCACCTCAGCCTCCCGAGTAGCTGGGGTTATAGGCACGTCACCGCACCTGGCTAATTTTTGTATTTTTAATAGAGACAGGGTTTCACCATGTTGGCCGGGCTGGTCTCGAACTCCTGACCTCAAGTGATCTACCCACCTTGGCCTCCCAAAGTAATGGGATTGATTACAGGCATGAGCCACTGCACCCAGCCGTGATTCTCCTATTTCTTTTTGAGTATCAAGAAACAAACTTTATAAAATTTTATAAAGTGTCTTTATTTTAATTCTGCATGTGTTTGTGCATGTATGTAAGAACAACCAATAGAAGCATTATCACTTTTTCTAAAGTAAAAGCCTATTTTTAAAAAGAAAAAAATGGGTGTTTTAAGTTGTTTTTACCTCATTTCAGAACACATTCTGGGGCCCTGATCTGTATACATTGTAGGCCTCCATTAAAAATACTTCATTTTAATTGCACATCTGATTTGTAGAATTTGAGATTTTTCATATGTAAAAACTAGAGAAAGCACTTATATAGGAGAGTAAACTTGTACTCTCTTATTTTCATCTGTACCAGTAACTACATTGCCACAACTTTTGTATCCTGTTTGAAAATAGACACATTAAAATCATATAAAGTGGGCCAGGTACAATGGCTTATGCGTGTAATCCCAGCACTTTGGGAGGCCAGGGCAGGCAGATCACTTGAGGCCAGGAGTTCAAGACCAGCCTGATCAACATGGTGAAACCCCATCTCTACTAAAAATACAAAAAATTAGCCAGGCGTGGTGGCGGGCACCTGTAATCCCAGCTACCCGGGAGGCTGAGGCAGGAGAATCGTTTGAACCCGGGAAGCGGAGGTTGCAGTGAGCCAATATTGCACCATTGTGCTCCAGCCTGGGCAACGAGCGAAACTCTGTCTCAAAAAATAAAATAAAAATAAAATCATATAAAGTGGAAATACTTTGCCTCCTAGAGGTAAAAATGGACGCATTTAAAAAAATTCTAATACAATTTGCCATACTTTTAGTGTATATCTAATTCTGTTCCATGTTTTGTCATATAAGATGTGTGTCTGGACCTTTTTTCAAAAACAGCATGGTATATTAGAAAAAGCACAGTTTTCGAATTTATAAGATCTGAGTACTAATCCTATTACCAATACTTTATCAACTCCATGACCTTCAGCTGAAATACTATATATACCTCTTTGTGACTAGTTTTCTCTTGTATAAAATTAGGACTACTAAATACCTACTGACTTACCTGCCTAGTTGGGATTAAAAAGGTTAATTGAGCTATTCTGGTAAACGGCCTGACACAGGAGGTAACATGGAATAGTTAATCACTGTTTATGCCTCTCCTTGTTCCAAAGCCTATCTGTTATACTCACCAAGCCAGCCTTCTTTGGACAGGGGTTCAACAACCCACATCATTGTTTTGCTCAGCAGTGCTTCCTGTTTGGATCACACTGCCCTGCTTCCTCTGCCTGTAACCAGTGATGAGTTTCTATTTCCTCACTTATTTAAAGGAAATAAACAGCACATATATAAGAATCTCTTAGTAATCAATAGGACTTTAACTATGCATACGTTAGATTCCTGTTACCAGTTACAATTGTATCATTCCTACCCCTTTCTCTGGATCTTTCTTTTCACTAAATGTATTTTTTCTTTGGCGGCTTATTTACTGTTGCACTAGGGCTGTTAAGAGAAGCCAGCTTCCTCTTCCAGTATCACTGACTTTCTAGGACAGAATGTATGTCCAGTAAGTGACACCAAAAGGAATCTGACAGAACAATGCCAAATCTATGGCCTTCAAAAGTTCTTCCGTTCTCTGTTGGGTTGTCTGACATAGAAAAAGGCATTGCAGCAAAAGTTGAGAAAAATAACTATGTGAGGATTATCTTGGAGGAGGAGGAAGAAGAGACAGAAGAGAAAGGAAATGAAAGGATAGGAGAAGTGAAGTGGAGTGGGGGAAGAGGCAAAACCTTCAGAGCATTCTTGCAAAGAAAAGCCAGTAAGGAGTTTTCTTACCCGTAAGAAAGACAAGGTTAGAGTAAGGCTCTGCTCCTCAATTTAGACTAATAGTACTGCTAGCCTTCCTTCTGTTACCAGCTTTTATAGTCTTATATTAGACCATTTATCATACATTACCCTGTTGAATCCTCAAGGTAGGTATTATGTGCTACTCACTAGTTATATGACCTTGGTTAAGTTGCAAGCCTCTCTTGCTTCAGCTTCTCGTTAGAGAAAATACTACATACCTCAAAGACGTGGTTGTGAGACTTCAGTTAGGTAATGTATGGAAAGCCCTTAGAGTAGTTACTGATTGTGATTACTGTTAGGAAGAAATTGAAGCTCATAGAGGTTAAAAACTTTGCCAAATATTGAATAGCTAGCAAGTAGCTGAATTGGAATTTCATTCAGTCATACTGACAGTAGTCTTTTCATATTCTTTACTGCCTCTTGGGATTTGCCAAAGTAAGATTTTACCATGGATATTTATGGTGAAGCACTGTTCTTTAAAGTATGGTGATTTCTATCTCAAAACTTAAAGGAAATCAAAGGTTCAATGGAAAAGTGTCCTTCAACTGGGTCACCAGTGACTCTGACAGTGACTTTGATGCATGCACTTTACATAGAATAATAGAAAAATGTCCTTAACCTCTACTGATTCTCTTGCTGGTCCACATAAGCCATCCAATTTGTCTGTCTTTACCTTCTGTAATGTTTTATTACCCATGCTTTTACCTCTGAAAATTCTAATATACACATTGGAGGAAGATCATGTAGTTGCCATTCAGGAGTC
>NW_012103299.1:2932929-2935623 GCF_000951045.1 Mandrillus leucophaeus | reverse complement strand
CAGTATATGCTCTGGGTGTATGTAAGGTATAACTTAATATGCATAAATTGAATTTGTAAAGTGGTATACAAGCCACTGTTTCTCGTCATCACCTAGATAACAGGCCATTTGTTTTCACCGTTGGTTTTGCGGAGCTTTAGGGGCCTGTGAAAGTGCCACAGCAGCCCTCCAGAAAAAGGGGGAAAGAAAACTACTTTGCCACTTTGACCAGAACCACCCATCTTTGTAGTTACACTAGACTTGTCCGTAAAAGCTATCACCTGTTAGGGCCTTTTAAAAAAAAAAAAAGAGGCTGAAAATCACTTGCACGTACTATCAGATGTGTTGTAAGAATGGAAGATTAGGATGGTATACAGGCATACTGCTTTTTCTTGTACTTTGCAGATACTGCATTTTTTATAATTTGAAGGTTTACAGCAACCCTGCATCGAGCAAGTGTATCAGTGCCAGCATATGCTTACTTTGTGTCTCTGAGTCACATTAATAAATGTGTGTGTACTGACTGCTCTGCTCTGGCCATTCCCCATCTCTTCACCTCTCCTCTGGTCTCCCTATTCTCTGACACAGCAATATTGAAATTAGGCCAATGAATAATGCTACAATGTCCTCTAAGTATTCAAGTGAAAGGAAGAGTTGCACATGTCTCACTTTAAATCAAAAGCTAGAAATGATTAAGCTTAGGGAAGAAGGCATGTCAAATGCTGAGACAGGTCAAAAGCTAGGCCTCTCACACCAAACAGCCAAGTGGTGAATGCAAAGGAAAAGCTCTTGAAAGAAATTAAAAATTCTACACTAGCAAACACACACATGATTACAAAAAAAAAAAAAGTGAAACAACCTTATTGCTGATATGGAGAAGGTTTTAGTAGTCTGAGATCAAACCAGTCATCATATTCCCTTAAGGCAAAGCCTAATCCAGAGTAAGGCTCTAACTCTGTTCACTTCTACGAAGGCTGAGAGAGGTGAGGAGGCTACAGAAGAAAAGTTGGAAGCTAGCAGAGGTTGGTTCGTGAGGTTTACAGAAAGAGGCCATCTCCATAACATCAAACTGCAAAGTGAAGCAGCAAGTGCTGATGGAGAAGCTGCAGCAAGTTATCACGATGATCTAGCTAAGATTCATTTTGATGAAGGTGGCTACACTAAACAACATTTTTCATGGAGACAAAATGCTATTGGAAGAAGATGCCATCTAGGACTTTCACAGCTAGAGAAGTCTTCAGAGGACAAGCTGACTCTTGTTAGGGCTTAATGCTGACGGTGACTTGAAGCGGAAGCCAATACTCATTCACCATTTTGAAAATCCTAGGGCCCTTAAGAATTATGCTAAATCTACTCTGCCTGTACTCTAGAAATATAGCAACAAAGACTGGATGACAGCACATCTGTTTACAGTATGCTTTACTATTTTAAGCCCACTGTTGAAGCCTACTGCTCAGAAAAAGATTCCTTTCAAAAGGTTACTGCTCACTGACAGTGCACCTGGTCACCCAGGAGCTCTAATGGAGATGTACAAGGAGATTAATGTTGTTTTCATGTCTGCTAACACAACATCCATTCTGCAGCCCATGGGTCAAGGAGTAATTTTGACTTTCAAGTCGTATTATTCAGAAATACATTCCACAAGGCTGTAGCTGCCATAGATAGTGATTCCTCTGATGGATCTGGACAAAGTAAATTGAAAACCTTCCAGAAAGGATTCACTATTCTAGATGCCATCAGGAACATTTGTGATTCACAGGAGGAGGTGAAAATCAACATTTAGCAGGAGTTTGGAAGAAGTTGATTCCAACCCTCATGGGTGACTTTGAAGAGTTCCAAGACTTCAGGGGGGAAATTAACTGCAGATGTGGTTGAAACAGCAAGAGACCTATAATTAGAAGTGGGGACTGAAGATGTGACTGAACTGCCACAGTCTCGTGATCAAACTTGAATGGATGAGGAGTCGCTTCTTCTGGATGACCAGCGATGGAATCTACTTGTGGTAAAAAGCTTTAAAATATTACATAACCTTGGTTGATAAAGTGGCAGCACAGTTTGAGAGGATTGACTCCAATTTTTAAAGAAGTTCTCCTGTGGGTCAAATGCTATCAAACAGCATTGTATGCTACAGAGAAATCTTTTGTGAAAGGAAGTCAATTGATGCAGCAGATTTCATTGTTGTCTTATTTTAAGAAATTGCCACAGCCACCTCAACCTTTGGCAACTACCCTGATTGGTCAGCAGCTATCAACATCGAGACCAGACCTTCCACCAGGAAAAAGATTACAACTCCCTAAAGGCTCAGATGATTGCTAGCAATTTTTAGCAATAAAATATTTTTAATTATAGTGTATACATTATTATTTTAGACATAAGGTTGTTGCACAGTTAATAGACTACAGTACAGTGTAAACTTTTATATGCACTGAGAAACAAGAAAAAAGTTGTATGACTAACTTTATTGGGATATTTGCTTTATTGTAGTGGTCTGGAACTGAACTCACAATATTTCCAAGGTGTTATGTATAAATGATACTTATGTATAAATGATTACAAGAAGATAGCTAAAGAATTCATTGGTCTTGAAATAACTAGAGAGCTAATAAAATGTCACCAAAAAATAACAGTTCTCGAGAGAATAGATTGTCCAGGAACTATGGATACGGTCTTAGATCTTATCAGTTGGTTAGGGCATATGATTACAAAGTAGCAAAG
>NW_012103299.1:2906110-2931809 GCF_000951045.1 Mandrillus leucophaeus | reverse complement strand
AAAAAAAAAAAAAAAAAGAATCTTACTGTTTCTTCCCTTAAGGAACTTAAGTCCAGCAGGGGAGTCAGACAAATGAAGAAAGAATTATAATGTGTTGTGCTCTGGGTTATCCTTGAGAAGTACTTAGAGTGCCATAGGAGCCCGGAAGAGATTTCTAGCTGAAACGGGGGGTTTAGAGAAGGCAATATTTCTTGAAGGAAAAAGAATAAGGCTCAGAAGTTATAGAAGGGCATTTAAAGGAGAAAATAGATTTTACAAAACATGTAAATATAGAACAGCCTGGTTGGTTAGGAAACTCAAGGAATTTCAAAATTGCTGAAGACTAAAGCTAATGTTAAGGAGCTTTAGGCAGTGAGAGACAACCAGTTATGAAGTAACTTTTGGGTCAAAGTAAAGCATTACAACTTTAGGCTGGGCACGGTGACTCACGCCTGTAATCCTGGCACTTTGCAAGGCCGAGGCACATGGATCACCTGAGGTCAGGAGTTCGACACCAGCCTGGCCTACATGGCGAAACCCCGTCTCTACTAAAAATACGAAAAATTAGCCAGGTGTGGTGGCAGGCACCTGTAATCCCAGCTACCTGGGAGGCTAAGGCAAGAGAATTGCTTGAACCTGGGAGACAGAGGTTGCAGTGAGCTGAGATCACACGTTTGCACTCCAGCCTGGGCGACAGCGCAAGACTCTGTTAAAAAAAAAAAAAGAATTACAACTTTATCCTTGAAGATACACATTCTTTAAGGAAAATACTGCATAGTATGACCATATTTACATTTTTGAGAAACCACTTTGATAGCGTTGTGGTAGGTGAATTATTTGATGTAAAGCTAGAAGAGAAAGGAATAGAATTAGGCTTTTTTTGGTTTGGTTTTGTTTTTTGTTGAGACAAGATCTCACTCTGTCACCCAGGCTGGAGTGCAGTGTCATAATCATAATTCACTGAACCCTCGAAGTCCTGGGCTCAGGTTATCCTCCCGCCTCAACTTCCTGAGTAGCTGGGACTACAGGCATGTACCACCATGCCTTGTTTTTTTTTGTTGTTTTTTTTTTTAATTTTAAGTAGAGGACTATGCCCTCACAGGGCAACATAGTGAGGACTATGTTGCCCAGGCTCTTCTCAAACTCCTTACCTCAAGCAATCCTCCCCCCTCAGCCTCCCAAAGTCCTTGGATCACAGGCTTCAGCCACCACGCCTGGCCAGAATTGTTATTTAAATTAGCATACAATGTTAGTAGACATAAAATTATGTCTACTCTTCCTTTCCTGTCTCAACATGATTGCCTCCTATATGATAATATGATTTTACAAAATTTATATTATCACACAAAGAAAAGTATACCAGTTCTTGGAATTTATAGAATATTGTGTACTACTCTAAGACTATATGTAGGATCCTTGCCATCTTGCCATCTTCAATATAGTTTTCTTTTTGTTACTATTCAGTCTGGGACAAGACTTTCCCCAATACCTAAGTCTATTGTTTGCACATGAGATCACTCAAGAAGTGGTTGCATCTGACTGAGGGACTAGAAGTAGGTTTTGCTGGTAGCCACCAGTTAACAATTGTGCATCTAGTTGAAACTCCTTTCAACAAATAAGAAAAAATATATAATGATTTCAAAATAAACTGTAAGCTTTAAATACTGGGATTTTTTTTTTTCTTTTTCAGTTACTTGGTATGGCTCTATGGAAAAGCAAGAATTATAAAAATGTCCATAACCTTTATAAACTCATTTCTATTTTTCTTCTAAGGAAATAATCTCATGATAGAGGACAGCTAACTACAGCTAAAGATCCTTGATGTTACATTATCCATAATAGTAAAAGCTGGGAAAACAAACAAAATGCTACAAATAGCAAAATGCTTGAATAACACAGAAGGATATGTCAGTTCAGTGGAATACATTGCAACCATTAAAAATTATCTTTTCAGGTTACCCAGCTTATGGAAAATATAAGTAATACCATATCAAGGTAGAATTCAAATTTTACCTATGCTGTAGGTCATGTTAGACTTCTATATACATGGCAACAATTGAAAGAAAACAGAAACTTCAAAATAGTTTGAAATATTGAGGTTGCAAGTTAATGTTTTTAAGATTTTTATATCTACTAATATGCTTATAAAATAACCTATACAAAATCTTTTATTCAAAAAAGGTAGTGAATCATACGTAAATCTGTAATTACATTATTGGACAACATTACTCCAAGAGTTCGGAAACAAAATTACATCAGTGCTGAAATTCCATCTTCTATGTCAGCAACTTATGCTGCAAAGTTAAGAAAGGTATGGAACCACCATAAGCATACAGCCTGGGGTCGGTCCACTTGCACTACCATGTCTTTTTCTATCATGTTTTTCTGTACCTATCACTTTCTTTCCTGTCTTTTTTCATCCAAAATAATTTTTTTTCTCTTTTTGCTTTTCTCTAACTATAAAATAATACACTCATGGAGGGAAAAGATCCAGCAATGTTATTTCAAAATAAACTCTATAAGCTTTAAATTTTTCATTTTTCACTTGGTACAGGAAAACAAAACCCCCCATTCATCACCCAGAGTTAACCATTATTAACAGTTTAGTGTATGTACCCTTCTATGCTTTTTATGTGTACATACACATGTATTTTCCCAAACATGATATCATGTTTGCTATTCTGTAATTTGTTGTTTTTTATTTATATTATGGTCATTGTTCTATGTTAGCATATATAAATCTACCTCTTTTTAAATAGCTGCAAAATATTCCATTTTATGGTCATACTATAATTTATTAATCGCCTTTAGCTGAACATCTGCTTTTTCATTATCATTCATAGTGCTTCAGTCAATAACTTTGTACATTCAGCTTTGTGAGTTTCAGTCATTCATTCAACAGATGTGTAATAAGAACAGCAGGTGCTGTTACAGGCTCTTTGGATACCTCAGTGGGCAAACCAAAAAAGAAATTAACTAGTAATTAGAAGGTAGGCTGGGCACAGCTGCTCATGCCTTGTAGTTCTAGCACTTTGGGAGGCTGATGCAGGAGGACTGCTTGAGCCCAGGAGTTTGAGACTAGCCTGGACATCACAGTGAGACCCCGTCTCCATAAAAAAATTAGAAAAGAAAAAGAAGGTAATAAGTGCTATAAAGAAAAAAAGAAAAGAAAGAAAAAAAGAAAAGAAAAGAAAGAAAATAGATTAGGATAAGGGGGCATCTAATCCCAGAGAGTGAAACAATAGAGACACTAATTCATTGCTGGTAGAACGCAGAATGGTGCGGCCACTTTAGAAGACAGTTTGGCAGCTTCTTATGAAACTAAACATAGTCATTGTAAGATCCAGTAATCATGCCCCTTGGTATTTACCCAAAGGCATCAAAAACTTATGGTCAGACAAACACATGTACACTGATATTTATAGCAGCTTTATTCTCAATCGCTAAAACTGATTTTCTTCAGTAGGTGAGTGGATAAATAAACAACAGTACAACCAGACAATGGAATGTTATTCGGCGCTAAAAAATAATAATAATAAAGCTATAAAATTACAAAAAGATATGTAAGAATCACTCTTACTGAGTGAAAGAAGCCAATCTGAAAAGTCTTACATACTATATAATCCCAACTACGTGACATTCTGGAAAAGGGAAAACTATGAAGACAGTAAAAGCTCAGTGGCTGCCAGTGGTTAGGAGACAGTGAAGGATGAATAGGCAGAGCAGAGGATTTGGGGGGCATTGAAACTCTGTGTGATACTATAATGGTGGATGTGTGTTCATTATACATTTGTCCAAACCCACAGAATGTACACCACCAACAGTGAATGCTGATGTAAACTATGACATTGGCTGATAATGATATGTCAGTATAGGTCCAGATTGTAACAAATGCACCACTCTAGTAAGGGATGTTGATAGTAGGGAAGCTGTGCATGTGTGGGGACAGGAGATGTATGGTAATCGCTGTACCTCTCTCTCAGCTTTGCTGTGATCCTTAAACTCCTTATTGTTAAAAGAGAAAAAAAATACACACACATATCTTAAGTGCCAGGGATTTAGGGACATGTTGCATTATTAGAGTGGTCAAGGTAGGCCTCATTGAAAATATGACATTTGAACAAAGACTTCCAGTAAATAAAGGAGTTAGTCACGTGAATTTCTTGAAGACCATTCTAGGCTGAGGAAACAGCAAGTGGTAGAGTCTTAAGGCAGGAGTGTATCTGGCATGTCTGAAGGGCAGCAAGGGGGTCAGTAGCTGAAGCAGAGTGAACAAAAGGAAGAGTAATAAGAACAGTATCATATAAGGCCTGTAGCCCACTAACATCGCTTTGACTTTAACTCTAAATAAAACAGAGGACCCCAGGAACATTCTGAGCACAGGAATGACATGGCCTGACCTAAGTTTTTAAAAAATTACTCAGGCTGCTATATTAAGGGTAGACTAGAGAGGATTAAAGGTGTAAGCAGGGAAGTCAGATAAGACAATATTGCAGTAATTCAGGCAAAGTTTGATACTGGCTTTGAACAAAGTAATAGCAGTGGGAGTGGTCAGATTCTGGATATACTATGAAGGTAAGACAAATCAAATTTCTTGATTCATTGGATGAATGGTAGGACAGAAAAAAATATAGTCAAGAGATTTGAATACAAGCAACTAGAAAGAAGTAGTTGCCATCTTTTATGGAGATGGAGAAGGCTAAGATGGGTGTGGGGGACTAAAGTTCCATTTTGGTTATGTTGAATTTGAGATGTCGATTAATATCCAAGTGGAAATGTTGAGTGCCAATACGGATTTTTGATTCTGGAGTTTGGAAAATAGGTCTAGGGAGTCCTTTGACTCATTCAATGATATTTACAGCTGCAGAACTAGGAATGAGTGTGCTTGCTTCATCAACACACCTACTAGGACTAGAGGTGAGTGTAAATATAGAGGAAGACTTAGATTTGAGTTCTGGTGCACTCCAGTGTTGGAAGGTAAAAAAGAAGGAACTGGCAAAGAAGATTGAGCGAACACAGAAGAAAATTGAGAGAATGTGTCTTGGAAGACGAGGTGGTCACCTATGACCTATCAAAAGTTGCCAGTCAATCAAGTAAGATGAAGACTAAGAGTCAACCATTACATTTAGCAACCAGAAGTCACTAGTAACCTTGAAAAGAGCACTTTGAGTGGAGCGGGCATAAAAGAGAATGAGAAGAGAAGAAATGGAGACAATGAACTGAGCAATATCTAACAGAGGAAGTGAGGCCAAGAGAAGGTTTTACGTGTCTTTTTTTTTTTTTTCATGGAAGAGACAATAGTGTGACTTGTATTCTGATGAGAATGAGCCAATAGCAAACAAACAAGATTGCATAGTAGAGAAGGGCAAAAATTGTTGGTGCCTTGTCCTTAAGCACATAAGAGAGAGGAGATGGGAACTAGTTGGACATGTTGAGGGATTGACTTTTACTAAAGACAGTATATGTGAGTGCAGATGCTAGTAGAAAGGTATAAATGGTATGGAATGTTAATATTAGAATATAGAAATTGATCTACACACACATATTTTTTCAAGACGGGGTCTCACTCTGTCACTCAGGCTGGAGTGCAGTGGTGTGATCATGGCTCACTGCAGCTTCAGCCTCTTGGACTCAAGTGATCCTCCCACCTCACCCTCCCAAGTAGCTGGGAGTAATGATGCATGCCACTACACCTGGCTAATTTTTTGTAGAGATGGGATTTTGCCATGTTGCCCAGGCTGGTCTCAAGCTACTGGGCTCAAGTGATCCATCCCCTTCAGCCTCCCAAAGTGCTGGGATTACAGATGCAAGCCATTTCACCCAGCCTTTTAAAAATATTTTTAATAAATGTTACCAAATTGCCTTCTAGAATGGTTATACTAATTTTATATTCCCAACAATTTTTTTATTTTCCTACATCCTTATCAACACTGCATTGTGCTCTCTTTTTCAATCTGAAAGGGAAATACTATATTCCCTCCAGCCTTTACAGCTTCAATTCTGTCCCAAACCATTTATGTCCAGAGACCTTGGCTGGTTTGCAGAGAGACAAGAGTGGGTTGAGTAACCTGAAGTAAAAGAACGTCAGCAAGTCGCAGTACTCTTCACATAACTGCGCCTTCCAATGATGACTGAAGACATTCAGCCTATACAGTTGTCAGCTAGCTATCACATTCACTGAGGCACTTGAGCAAAATGAGGTAGTTTCCTATTTCAAAAGTATTCATCATTCTACTGTTACAAGGTCAAAATAGTATATTAATTACTGCCTTAACCCATTTATGCCTAGTGTTCCATTATTAGGACGCTAAGCTTGTGGGAGTTATTTGTATCCTGTTGCTCAAGGTCATCTCCAAGATCTGATTTTTCACACAAAAAAAATTGCAACGTTCAGCATAAATGGGTTAATACAGATGTGTCTGACATAGTCCAAAAGGCAGGACATATATGCCAAATTGCAACATATTAATACAGAGACAACAGTTATGATTCTAGATAATGCTTCTTGATGATAGATTATCCTGTCCTTTACAGATTTTTTTTCCCCATCGGGCAGTTCTTGGCCTGCTTATTTCATCTGTTGCTACAGAATATAGGACCTTTACTTTCCCCATAAGGATATCAGCATAAAAAGGCCCCAAAAGTTTTCTCACTTTTACCTTGGCCTTCCCAACAAACACAAAACCAGTGAAAATTACCAAAATTACCCTAGCTCTTTTCATCACACGGGTATACAGTGCTGTTCTTTCTTGGGAAAGGGAAGGAGAGAAAATGTCTAACCTTGGTTTAAATTGAATTTGAGGCAAAGGTAGAAAAACAGTGGTTTAGAACTGTTCTTTCCTGGAGTACCTGACTTCCTTAGACATTGATGCCTTTGCGCTTTATCTGTCCAGGGTACAGTCCTCTTTTTCCAAGTCTGTGTGGCAACTTCAATTATCCTTCAAACTTAACCTGTTCTGTGAAGCCTTTCCCCTGCCTTCCTGCCAAAGGAAAGTTAGCCTCTTTTTCTGTTCACATAACATCTTGACATACCTCTCCGATGGCATTTGTCACAGTGTATGGAATTATTTATTTACAGATCTATTTCCCCCAACAGACTGAACTCCCTCAGGGCAGAGATTTTATTTTATTCATTTGTTTATACCAACACCTCACACATAGTAGCTGTTAAATAAATGCTGTCATATTGAGTTGAATCTTTATGCAACTATTATATCTCTCTAAGGTGAGTTACAATGAGATCATGAAAGAGGGTACAGTATTTGATATGGAGTAAATTACAATATATGCTTCAGCCTTCTAGACACTGGTTTTGTCATTCAGATATATAAATTATAAGCGAAGTGACATGGACTTCTAAGGCTACACAGAAGAAAATGTGCATATAGAAATGCTCCACATACATGGAACAGACCAAGGCAGATCAAGAAGAGGGAACTTTTACCCTGCGCTGGTCCTGTGTTTCATGCTCTTCTAGAAGTATTGGTCCTTCTTAACCTCTTATTACACATGGGGTTACCATAATATATATATGAGTCAAGCTTCAAACCAGGAAAAACAAGCACAATAATACTTTTGGAATGTATAACTTATCTTAGAAATTAGACCTTATATAATCTTAGGCAAAGATGGGGAAATAGGGCCAAAGCGGGGAGTTGAAGGTTCAGGGGAAAAAATCACCAATCGGCCCTCCAGAAATAATGGCATAGTTGGAATTTGCAGGGAAATCTAGAAACCAGGCACATTTAGGTGCTAGAGTGGAACTATGAAAGGATTAGGGGTGAGAAGGTAGCTGGTGTTATGGTATAGAAGTCAGTAGAAGGCTGTTGCCTCTGCATAGCTATTGCTTCTGTAAGTGTGCTACCGCCTGTTTGGTGGTGTGCTTGGAGATACTGGTCAGCAGGGTTGGTAGTTCTAGACACAAATAGAACAAGGAAGCACAAGGACAAAGTGAAACCGAGCAGCATTTCTACCTCTTACTCTCACCACCTCTAACCACAGCAACCTTCAGAAAGTCATGGCAGCTTCTGCACTCCCAGCATCCAAATCTCGCACAAATTTCTCTTTTGGCCAATTGTAGCCCACAACCATAAAGGGAAGTGGATTCTAAGAAACTTAATTCTTGTTAGCTAAGTTGACATGGTATAAGCCACTATATTATACTTCTAAATTTTGTAAATTGAATTTAGTTTCAATTTTAGAAGCAATACTCATTTGACCAGGAAAAAGCAGAGGTAAGAAACATATATTACTTTATATTTTTTTAAAGCATTATCAAGTATTGCCTAGTAACATACTAACTAGCACACATTTCAGAAACAAATTATTGATTGTAAATGCTAACTACTACAGAAGATTTTAAGGTGATCATACAAACATTTCTTTGTCTTCTGATGGTCAACACAGAATTTAAGTACAATTTTTAAAACATCTCCTGAGATCTTCCGAAGAAGGATCTAAGAAGAAAAAGGAAGTAATATTTACTATACACTGCACCAAGAACTTCTGTGTGTGTTATTTCATTGAATTCATATACCAAACCTGTGAGACTCCTAAAAGTGAAGTAACTCAAGATCAAATTCAATCAAATTCATATAAAAGGTTAAAAATTTGCCGAGAATTTAGGGTAATTTACATCTCAATCAGGTTATCTTTTTCTCTTGACTTAGTTTTATCCTACTTTTTAAAATTTTTTACTGACAGGATAACGCATAAAGTAAAATGAACTAATCTGTTTTTTTTTTTTTTTTTTTTTTTGGAGATGGAGTCTCACTCTGTCACCCAAGCTGGAGTGCAGTGGTACGATCTCGGCTCACTGCAAGCTCCGCCTCCTGGGTTCACGCCATTCTCCCACCTAAGCCTCCCGAGTTGCTGGGACTACAGGCGCCCACCACCACGCTCGGCTAATTTTTTGTATTTTTAGTAGAGACGGGGTTTCACCATGTTAGCCAGGATGGTCTCGATCTCCTGACCTCATGATCCGCCCGCCTTGGCCTCCCAAAGTGCTGAGATTACAGGCGTGAGCCATGACACCTGGCCAAATGAACTAATCTTAAGAGTACAACTTAATGAATTTTCACATATCTATGTATACATCTGTGTAATCACCATACAGATAAAAATATAGCACTTTTCCAATATCCTTGATTGATTTTTCCTTGGGCCTTTTGTACTTCCAGGCAAATTGCCATATGTATTTATATTTTTTATTACAATGAATAAAAAAAATTGTTAAAAATATGCTGGGAGGAAGTGAACATTCGCAGTAAAGTAAGAATGTTAAATAGTGTGTCCCATAACTGCTTTGAATGACATCTACTTATGTCACTTTCTCTTTCTGCTTTTACCCTAAAACAGGTAATCAGATCCTGTCCCTTGGGAGCCTCTCAAAAGATCAGATTTATCCAATGAAACTCAAGGGCATCTCCATCTGCTATTCAGCTCTCAAGTCTGCCTTGTGTGGAAATTATGTCAGCTTTGGCGTCTTCAAGTTGTATGGGGACAACCATTTTGACAATGTACTCCAGGCCTTTGTCAAAATGCTGCTGTCAGTGTCCCACAGTGACTTGCTAGTAAGCAATCATGCATCATGGGAGTCTTTGTATGAAATGTGAAGTAACACCACCACAGGCCTGCAAGTGTTATAATGCAGTCCAGGGAGTTAGCCTAGAACATTTTATGTTTTAAGACAGCATACTTGATCTAACTTACAGAATTTGGAAAACTATAGTGGCTTTTTTTTTTTTTAACATCTCTGCCTGATTATGCAGAAGCCAATATGTGCCCAGTGTCGTCGCAGTAATTACTTAAGTAACATAGCCACATCATGCTCAGACTTTGTTCAGGCTTTCCCACCTGCTCCCGCCCAAGGTTACGAGTAAAATCTGGAAGGCCTTTGTTAGTCAACCTGTGTAAGAAATGCTCCTTGATCTCCTAGTGGGCTAGTCCATCATCTTCCACCTTTATAAACTAATCTTGGAATGGCCACATCTCAAGCCAAAGTTATTAAGCTTCCTTGTAGTAGAATGGAATGATCATTGAAGGATATATCTGTTAGACAGAAATTACAAAATAGAAACTTGAGTTACATCAGCCATATGTTAATATCACCTCATCGAATAGTTACTTCACTGGAGTTAAAGTCCACCAAGGCAACTGGTATGGTTCCAAGAATTTTTCTCTAATTTTTTTATTCTAGTAGTCAAGCAAACCTTCAATCCAGTAATTCTCAAACTTGAGGGTGCATAAGACTCTCTTAACTTGTGTGTCAAAAATGTACATTTCAGGGCCTAAACTAGAGCTTGTCATTTAGTGAATCTGAAGTGGGAATCAGGCAACTGCATTTTTGGCAAGCACCCCAAGTGATTCCTATTGAGTTGCTCTTAACATCACTTTAAGAAATGCTCCTCTGGTTTCTCTCTTTTTTTTTTTTTCTTTTTTTTTAGAGGTGGGGTCTTGTTGTGTTGCCCAGGCTGTTCTTAGACTCCTGGGCTTAAGCAGTTCTCCTGCCTCAGCCTCCCAAGTAGCTGGAATTACCAGCAGGAACCTCCATGCCCAGCTTCTCTAATTTATCACACAAGTTTATTTCTTTGATACTGGTTTGGATTGCATTTGAGATTTTTCAGGTATCTTTCTCATGTACTTATCTTTTGCCTGTAGTGTATGGTAAATATTAAGCCCTTTACCAAGTTATTATTTAGTTAGATGGATTAGCATTATATTAATACAACAGACTATGGTGCCAAATCCCATTATAACAGCAAATGTCTTTGTGTTTAAAAAACCAACAAAAAAAGGTTTCCTAGCCACTGTTAAGCACTATTCAGTGTTAAGTATTCCAATCCAGAAAAATAATTCACACAGTCTTCTAAATGTCATATTGCAGGGATTTTACTTTTAAGTGCTAACCATGTAAGGTAAAGAGATCAAGAGATTCCTATCAGAACCCCTTTAAATGCTGGATTGGGACTCATTATGTCATTTGCTCTATATATTTATTGACCTTGTGTTTAAATAAGTTTACAATTTCCAGTATTATAAATGACAATTTTCACTGGACTGTAACATGTATTTTTCTTCCCTGTGGCTTGACATTTAGTATGTCTCTGTCCTGTAGCAATACCGGAAACTGAGCCAGTCTTACTATCCACTTCTGGAATGTCTCACTCAGGACCACATGAGCTTCATCATCAACTTAGAGCCTCCTGTACTCATGTATGTTCTCACATCTATCTCAGAGGGACTCACTACTCTTGGTAAGGATCATAGAGGACATTGTTTCCATAGGAAAAACTTGAGTATAGGCTTTTAATGTATGTGATTATTGAGACTATCATCCTACAAAGGGGAAAAGATATTGTGAACCCAAACTGAAAGGTTATTTTATAACCATTACTTGCAAGTGGGAAAAATTATTTCTTCATATTTTGATACATAGTCAGTTATGTTTTCATCAGCTTTACTGAGGTATAATTTACATATAATAAAATTCACTGATTTTAAGTGGACAGTCCAATGAGTCCTTGTACAAATGTGTACATGTACACAAACATAGCCACCGCGACCAATGTGTAGTATATTTTCATTACCACTAAAAGCTCTTTTTTCCTCCTTCTAATCAATCCCTTCCCCCTACCTCTCACCCGAGGGAACTAACGCCTGTTTTCTCTCACAATAGTTTGCCTTTTCCAGAACTACATATAAGTGGAATTATATAATATGACATTATTTGTGTCTGGCTTCTTTCATTTAGCATAGTGACTTTGAGATTCATTCACATTATTTTGAAAATCAATTAGTTTATTCCTTTCTGTTGCTGAGTATTATTCCGTTGTATGGATTATTAGTTTGTTTATTCACCAGCTGATGGACATTTGGGTTGCTTTCATTATTTGACTATTTTGAATACAGCTATTATGAACATTCATATACAAGTATTTATGTAGGTAAATTTTTTTTATTTCTCTTGGGTACATACCTAGAAGTGGTATTTCTAGGTTATATGCTAAGTGTATTTTTAACATATAAGAAACTAACAAACTGTTTCCCAGAGTGACAGTGACAGCATTTTGCTGTCAACAACAGTATATGAGGATTCCAGTTGCTCTGTATACTTGTTAACATTATTAACGTCTTTTTCATCTTACCCATGATAGTGGGTGTGAAGTAGAATCTTCAAGTTGACTAATCTTTTCTTCTGTGATACCTAATCTTCTATTAATACTGTATTTGGGACTGGGCACGGTGGCTCAGCCTGTAATCCCAGCACTTTGGGAGGCTGAGGCAGGTGGATCACCTTAGGTCAGGAGTTCAAGACCAGCCTGGCCAACATGGTGAAGCCCCATCTCTACTAAAAATACAAAAAAGTTAGCCAGGCCTGATGGTGGGCGCCTATAATCCCAACTACTCGGGAGGCTGAGGCAGGAGAATCACATGCACCCAGATGCACCCAGGAGGCATAGGTTGCAGTGAGCCGAGACTGCACCATTGCACTCAGCCTGGACAACAAGAATGAAATTCTGTCTCAAAAAAAAAAAAATATTTTAGCTGAGCATGGTGGCTCGTGCCTGTAATTCTAGCACTTTGGGAGGCCAAGGCGGGTGGATCACCTGAGGCCAGGAATTCAAGCCTAGGTTGACCAACATGGTGAAACCCTGTCTCTACTGAAAATACAAAAAATTAGGCAGGTGTGGTGGCACCTGCCTGTAGTCCCAACTACTCGGGAGGCCAAGGCAGGAGAATCGCTGAGGTTGCAATAAGCCAAGATGGTGCCATTACACTCCAGCCTGGGCAACAAGAGCAAAACTCCATCTCAAAAAAAAAAAAAAAAAAAGAACTGCATTTGTTTTCATTTTAGACATTGTATTTTTATTCTCTAGAATTATTGTTATTATTTTTTAAGACAGAGTCTCACTCTGTTGCCCAGACTGGAGCACGGTGATATGATCTCATCTCACTGCAACCTCCACCTCCCAGGTTCAAGCGATTCTTGTGCCTCAGTCTCCCAAGTAGCTGAAATTACAGGCTTGCACCACCATACCCAGCTAATTTTTGTATTTTTAGTAGAGATAGGGTTTTGCCATGTTGGCCAAGCTGGTCTTGAACTCCTGACCTCAAATGATCCGCCCACCTCGGCCTCCCAAAGCGCTGCGATTACAGGTATGAACCACCATGCCTGGAATTCAATATTTTAATATTGAATTTTTAAATATTTTCTATTTTCTCCTCATCAGGTTTATGTTTTTTTAACATTGATCATATGGATAAGAGTTATAATAGGCCAGGTGTGGTGGCTCACACCTGTAATCCCAGCACTTTGGGAGGCCAAGGCAGGCAGATCACAAGGTCAGGAGATTGAGACCATCCTGGCTAACACAGTGAAACCCCGTCTCTACTAAAAATACAAAAACAAAATTAGCCAGGCCTGGTAGTGGGCACCTGTAGTCCCAGCTACCCAGGAGGCTGAGGTGGGAGAATGGCATGAACCCGGGAGGCAGAGCTTGCAGTGAGTCAAGATCACGCCACTGCACTCCAGCCTGGGCGACAGAGCAAGACTCCATCTCCAAAAACCAAAAGATTTCTAATAGCTATTTTAAGGTCCTTGTCTACTGATGTGATTTCTGGATCTGTTTCTATGGATTTTTCTCCTTATGGGTCATGTTTTTTTCATTCTTAATATAACTTGTTATTTTTGAATGTGTGCCAGACATCATGAATTTTACATTTTGAATTTTCTGTGCTAGATTTTGGTTTTTATTTTTTGGAGACAGAGTTTCGCTCTTGTTGCCCAGGCTGGAGTGCAACAGCGTGATCTCGGCTCACTGCAACCTCCGTCTCCCGGGTTCAAGTGTTTCTCCTGCCTCAGCCTCCCGAGTAGCTGGGATTACAGGCATGCACCACCACGCCCAGCTAATTCTGTATTTTTAGTAAAGACAGGGTTTCTCCATGTTGGTCAAGCTGGTCTCGAACTCCCGACCTTGGGTGATCCTCTCGCCTCAGCCTCTCAAAGTGCTGGGATTACAGTCATGAGCTACCACACTCGGCCAATTTTTATTTTCTTAACGTGGATTTTATTCTATCCTGCAGTTGAATAACTTTTGAATCAGTTTGACTCATTTGAGATCAGATGGCAACTCTTACTTTGGAGTAATTGGGCCCCACCACTAAAGTGTTAGCTCTGTGAGGACATTCCGGTGCTCCATGTGCTATGAAGTTCCTCCACAAATGATTTCCAGCTTGTAATCTTCAAGAATTATTTGGCCTATTACTTTTCAGTGGTTCTTTCCCCAGCCTTGGGAGTTTCTTCTCATACTTTTTTTTTTTTTATAGATGGAGTCTGTCTCCGTCGCCCAGGCTGGAGTGCAGTGGCGTGATCTCGGCTCACTGCAGGCTCTGCCTCCCAGGTTCAAGCAATTCTCCTGCCTCAGCCTCCCAAGTACCTGGGATTATAGGCATTTTCCACCACACCCAACTAATTTTTTTGTATTTTTAGTAGAGACGGGGCTTCACCTTGTTGGCCAGGCTGGTCTCAAACTCCTGACCTCAAGTGATCTCCCAAAGTGCTGGGATTACAGGCATGAGCCACTGCGCCTGGCCTCTTCTCATACTTTTATAGGTCACTGTTCAGACAAACACTGGAGAGGACTCCCTTGGAGATCTGTAGAACTCTCTTACATAGGTCCCACACTCTGGTACTCTGTACTACAAGTTTTAGCTGCTTTAGCCTTCCCAGATTTCAACCTTTTCTTCTCCAACTCAGTGAGACTGCTTGGCTTTGTTTGGGTTTTCCCTTACTAGCCTGCAATCTGGAAACTGCTTTGGGCAATAAGCTTGAGCAATTGTTTTCCTCCTCTCTAGTTTAATGGTCCTGTACTGCTTGTTGTACAATAATTGAAAACCATTGTTTCGTATAATTTGTCCTGTTTTCTAGTTGTTTGGCAGGAGGGCAAATTCTCATAGCAGTTAATTCTTCATGGAATAAGAAGAAATTCTGTCTTCTATTATTACAGTTTAGCTTGACATTCTTTTATCTCACATCATAGTAATACTTGAAGATTTTGAATTATTTGCAGGTAGCTATGTTATTTTCGACATGTGATCTTGTTAAGACTTAGAATCTGCATTTTAACAGACTCTCAAGGGCGTCTTGACAAAGTGGCCTTATGAAAGGAATACTGAACTTGGATTTAAGTCCCAGCACTGCCACTTACTACTTGTGTGACCATGGGCACATACTCCATGCCTGCTGCTGTCATAGGTGACTCATGTGGATACTTGACTGTTTTCATTCTCAGAACCATTTGTGTACCAAAAGCAGGTTAGGTACTCTAAGAGCACTCTTTATTCTTATTTTCTCCTTATTTTCTAGTTTATTCTTACTTTCTACTTGTAAGTTTCTGAAGGGCAGGAACAGTCTATTACTACTTTACTTCCAGTTCCTAGCATTATAGTAAGTGCTCAATAAATATTTACTGAATGCATTAATTAGGTAATATTATTTTCATTGTACAAATGAGGTAAGCTGTGGCTCAGAGAGGTGAAACAATTTGCCTAAGATCATAAAACTAATAAGTGAATGACCTAGGAGTCATTCAAACTCTAAAACCCATTCTTCCTGACCACACTACCCTGCTAGATCTACCTGATAAAGGTCACAGCTTTGACAGCTAGAGGCCTGGTAGAGATTATTTTCTTTGTACATATTGGTGGTTTTATCTTCAGCCTCTTATATTGTTGCAAATTCACATTGTAACCACTGGATAACTCTGGCAAGTGAATTGGGCCCTGTGTCATTAAGAAAGGGGACTATTTAGAATGTTGAAAGTAACCACTTGGATTTTTCCTTTCCCAACAATGATACATTTTAAAAAGAGGAATTTATTGGTATTGTTTGGATTATAGGCAGGTTTCATTTCTGTTGTTGCCTTGATGGAAAAAATGAGGAGGTACAGAAAAGTTGAATCAGTGATAGAGTGATGACTTGCCTAATATTGCGAAAATGATTTAAAAATTTCAGTTAATTTCATTCATTAGCATTTTTAATTTCATGCTATCTTTTTAATCATCCATCCATTCTCTGCCCACCTCAACCCCAAACTCTTATACACAGACACCAAGCACAGTGTCTTTAAAAATCTGCTCTTACTGATGGCTCTGAATTCCTTCATTCAGTAATTATCAGTTGTGCATATACTATATACCAAGTACCTTTCTAAACCTTGGCAGTACTGAAGGAAACAAGACAGATAAGATTTCTGCTCACATGAAAGCTTGCATTCTAGTGGGAAGAGACAAGCAATAATTGAACAAGCAAATACACATACCAAAAAAATCAAGTCATTATATGCACTAAACAAAGAATTAAAATTGGGTGGTGGAAAAAGAATAAGTCAAGATGGCTGACTGAAGACATCAGACACCTGCTCTCTCCTGAAGGAAGAACCAAAATTATTAATAGATAATCTTATACCTCGAATAGAACATCTAGAAGAGAAGACCAGAGTCCTATACAGAACTCACAGGAAACATTCAAGACACAGAAAGAGAAGGAAGCAAGCAGCCAGCTCGGCCAAGATTGGCCAGAAGCCCAGAGAGGCTCAGTATTGCAGAGAAAAGGGTAAATGAGAGAACTGAGGCAGTCCACATGCCTGCCACAGACTACTGCAATCCTAATCACATGAAAGCTTTTCTACCCTTATGAACTCTTAACATTAGCATGAGCAGTGATTTGAAGACCCTATAAAGGCATTGCACCAGCCAGGGAACTTGTGCTGGGTCACTCACCCTTCTAGACCTGAACAGGTACAACAGGGTGCCATTTGAGGAGTGCAGCCATCACAGGACTGCATCTGACCCTGGTAACAACAGCCCTTGTATCTCCACGTCCTGAGAATTCCTGCTGACATTCCCCGGTGTCCACCCAGAGAGCTGCACTCACCCAGCCTGCACCACTCAAGACCCAGAGGGTCATCCTACCACTCCTACTTCCATCACCCACGCTACATGGGCCACCCAAGGACCCTAGAATCTGCTCGCCCACCCAGCCCACCGCTGCTGCTACCAGCATATGTGCAAGCCACCTGGAGGCCCGAGAATCAAC
Source organism: Mandrillus leucophaeus (assembly GCF_000951045.1). Taxonomy (NCBI): domain Eukaryota; kingdom Metazoa; phylum Chordata; class Mammalia; order Primates; family Cercopithecidae; genus Mandrillus; species Mandrillus leucophaeus. Next base: position 2,914,732 of record NW_012103299.1, on the reverse strand, counting down.
CTGCTCGTAACTGCCAACACAATGGGGCACAAAGACAGGCACATTCATCCCACCATTGTCATGACTAGGGCCTGAAGACTGAGATCTACCTGGCTTCCCAGCTCCCAGCACAAATTTGCCACAGCTTCCACTAATAACTGCACCCTAACCCTCCAAGAAAATTATAGACAGCACTAATTCTACTTACAGCCAAAGAAATAATATTACACACTACACTACTGCATACATCCAGAATCAAAGCCAAAGTGCCCTACCCAACCAATACCACAGATACTTCTTCAGGAAAAATGCCTCCCCTATGAAAGTAAATTCAAAAATAAGAAAAAGCGACTGTTAAACTGGATGGGCAGATATCAACATAACGCCACAGGAAACATGAAAAAGCAAGAAAATATGACGCCATCCAAGGAACACAGTAATTCTCCAGCAATAGATCTTACTCAAAAAGAAATTTTCAAAATACCAGATAAAGAATTCAAAATGCTGACTTTAAAGCAGCTCAGTGTGTTATAAGAGAAATCTGAAAAACAATACAAATACAATTCAGGATATGAATGAGAACATTACCAAAGAGATTTAAAAAAAAATAATAAATAGAAATTCTGGAACTGAAGAATTCATCGAGGGAAATACAAAATACATTTGAAAGCTTCAACAATAGGCTAGATAAGGCAGAAGAAAATCTCAGAACTTGAAGACAGGACTTTTTCAAATAATCCAGTCAAACAAAAAAAAATTTTGAAAGAATAAGAATGAACAAAGCCTTCATGACATATGAAACAACATAAAGTGATTGAATATTCAAATTGCCAGCATCCATGAGAGCAAAGAGACAAAGGATTAGAAAGCCCATTTACAGAAATAATAGAAGAAAATTTTCCATTTATTACAAGAAATGTAGACATTCACATACAGGAAACTCAGTGATCCCTAGGAAGATACAATGCAGAAGGGTCTTTTCCATGGTACATTATAGTCAGAATATCTAAAGTAAAACTTAAAGAGCAAATCCTTAAAACTGCAAAAGAAAAGCATCTAGTTACTTACAAAAGGAACCCCATCAGGCTAACAGTGGATTTCTCAGCAGAAGCTTTACAGGCCGGAAGACAATGGGATGATATATTCAAAGTACAGAAAGAAAAACTGGCCAAGAATACTATATCCAGTAAAATTAACCTTTGTAAATGAAGGAGAAATAAAGTCTTTACAAGAGAAGCAAATGCCAAGGGAATTTGTTTGCTACCACTAGACTGCAGCCACAATAAATGCTCAAGTGAGTCCTAAACCTGAAAACAAAGGATGACATTTACCATCATGAAAACACACAAGAGTGTAAAATTCACTGGTTAAGCAATCACACAAAGAGAAGAAAGGACTAAAATGGTACCACTACAGAAATTCACCAAGCCACAACAATTATTAAGAGAAAAGGACAGGAAAAAAGAATATGTAAAACAACCAGAAAACAATTAACAATATGACAGGAACAAACCTTCACATACCAGTAATAGCCTTGAACATAAATGGATTAAATTATCTAGTTAAAAAGATATATAATGACTGAATGAATTAGAAAAAAAAACTTGATCGAACTATATGCTGCTTACAAGAAACTCACCTTAGCAGTCAACACATATAGAGTGAAAGTAAAGAGATGGAAAAAGATAATCCACACAACAAAAACCAAAAGTGAACAGGAACAGCTACCCTTTTATCAGATAAAACAGACTTTACATCAAGAACAAAAGGGGGAAAAAGACAAAGAAGATCATTATATAATGATAAAGGGATCAATCCAGCAAGAGGATATAACAGTTCTAAACAGGTGTGTACCCAACACTGGAACACCTGGATTTCTAAAATGACTAAATTTGAAGAGAGACACTACAATATAATACTAGTGGAGGACTTCAACGTCCCACTCTCAGCATTAAACATCATCTAGACAGAAAGTCAACAAAGACACTTTGCATTTAAACTGGACTTTAGACCAGATGGACCTAACAGAGCTACAGAATCTACTCAACTACAGAATATACATTCTTTTCATCGGAGCATGGAGCATTCTCTAGGATAGACCATATGTTAAGCCACAAAACAGGTCTCAACAAAAATTTTTTTTAGAGACAGGGTCTCACTTTGTCACCCAAGCTGAAGCACAGTGGCATGGTCATGGCTCACTGCAGCCTTGAGTTCCCAAGCTCAAGCAATTCTCCTGCCTTAGCCTCCCAAGTAGCTGGGAGTACAGGCATGTGCCCCCAGGCCCAACTTTTTTTTTTTTAGAGACGAGTTTTTGCTTTGTTGTCCAGGCTGGTCTCAAACTCCTGGACTCAAGCAATCTGCTCACCTTGGCCTCCCAAAGTGCTGGAATTACAGGCATGAGCCACCGCACCCAGCCCAACAAATTTTTAAAAATTGAAATCATATCAGGTATCTTCTCAGACCACAATGGAATAAAACCAGAAATCAATACCAAGAGGAACTTAGAAACTATACAAATAAATGGAAATTAAACAACTCGCTCCCAAATAATCACTGGGTCAATGAAAAATTATAGTGGAAATTTTAAAAAACTTCTTGAAACAAATGAAAATGGAAACACAACATACCAAAACCTGTGGGATATAGCAAAAGCAGTGCTAAGAAGTAAGTTTGGCCGGGCGCAGTGGCTCAAGCCTGTAATCCCAGCACTTTGGGAGGCTGAGACGGGCAGATCACGAGGTCAGGAGATCGAGACCATCCTGGCTAACACGGTGAAACCCCGTCTCTACTAAATACTACAAAAAATTAGCTGGGCGAGGTGGCAGGCACCTGTAATTCCAGCTACTCGGGAGGCTGAGGCAGGAGAATGGCGTGAACCTGAGAGGCAGAGCTTGCAGTGAGCTGAGATCTGGCCACTGCACTCCAGCCTGGGCAACAGAGCGAGACTCCGTCTCAAAAAAAAAAAGAAGTAAGTTTATAGGCCTGAGTGCCTGTAGCAAGGACTACAGCAGCGGCCCTGCGGGCTCGGTGGGCGGGGCTGCGGTGTGAGCAGGCGGCCCGGCTCCCCTCCTCCTGCGCCCGCCCTGCCACTGTGATTGGGTGGAAGTTGGCACTGGCCAGATGGAAAAACTAATGACAGTCTCCAAATTCACCTCCATCTGTACCATGGGCGCCAATGCTTCAGCATTAGAAAAAGATTGGTCCAGAACAGTTTCCGGTCAATGAGCACTCTTTTGGATTAGTCAGTTTGGGGAATACCTGCTACTGCAATTCAGTTCTTCAAGCACTTCATTTTTGTCGTCCATTTCGGGAAAAAGTTCTTGCATATAAGAGTCAACCTAGGAAAAGGGAGATCCTTCTTACATGCTTAGCAGATTTCTTCCATAGCATAGCCACTCAGAAGAAAAAGGTTGGAGTAATACCTCCTAAGAAGTTCATCACAAGATTACAGAAAGAAAATGAGCTTTTTGACAACTGCATGCGACAAGATGCCCATGAGTTCTTAAATTACCTACTGAATGCAATTGCTGATATTTTACAAGAAGAGAGAAAGCAGGAAAAACAAAATGGTTGCCTACCTAATGGTAATATTAATAATGAAAATAATGACAGCACCCTAGACCCAACGTGGGTTCATGAGATTTTTTTCAGGGAACATTAACTAGTGAAACCAGATGTCTTACTTGTGAAACTAGTAAAGATGAAGATTTTTTAGACCTTTCTGTTAACGTGGAACAAAATACATCAATTACTCACTGCTTAAGGACTTTCAGCAACACAGAAACTCTATGCAGTGGATACAAGTATTACTGTGAAGAGTGTCACAGCAAACAGGAAGCACACAAACAGATGAAAGTTAAACTGCCCATGATTCCAGCTCTACACCTGAAGAAATTTAAATATATGAATCAGCTTCATCGATATACAAAACTCTCTTACCAGGTAGTTTTTCCTTTAAAACTTCATCTATTTAACACTTCAGGTGACACCACCAATCCAGACAGAATGTACAGCCTTGTTGCTGTTGTGGTTCACTGTGGGACTTATTTGTAGATTTGCTTCATATGAAAGTATGGAGGGTGTGTGCAGCCTCATTGTCAGCATTGGTCCTAATCGAGGCCATTATATTGCAACAGTTAAGAGTCATGATTTTTGGTTGTTGTTTGATGATGACATTGCAGAAAAATAGATGTACAAGCTATTGAAGAAGTCTACGGGCTGACATCAGATATCTCAAAGAACTCTGAGTCTGGTTACATCCTTTTCTATCAGTCTCGGGCCTGAGGGGGAACCGTGATAAAGAGATACTTTCTGCCTCATTTCTTCTCTGGTTATTTTGGAAAGGATCAAGCACTGATTTTTCCAAGAAAAGAGAAATGCAGGAAGCTCATGGGGCAGTAGCACACTTTGCACACGATAAAGCAAAGACGATGGATTGACAAGCCCTTCCCATCATGGTGGTTGATTTATTTGCTCAGGTATCATGCTGTCTGTACAGTTCCATTCAACAAGGAGGTGAAATCAGAGATACCAGCTCCTCTTGTAAAACAGCCTTCTAGTCATTGTCACGCGTTTTCTCTTTATTAATTGTACCAATAATGCTGTGAATTCCTTGGGGGTGCAGTAGAAAGAATCGGAATCCGTGCTGTATTGATAAGGAGCTGATGTCGAACACACTGCATAAATTTGCCTGGTTCAGTGTGTATAGAAGCATATTCGGTGTCTTTTCTAGAGTAAACCAGAAATACTTTTGGGCCCAACACTTGCAGTTGCCTTCCTGATGTAAAAACTAACATGCTAGATACAGTGTCAGGAAGACAAAGATGTTTTGCTTCTCTGAAGAAGCTTATAATAATATATGTAGGGAGCAATTGGTCAAAAGTGGCTTTTTGTTTCCCCAAGGGGAAAAACTGGCTTTGCAATCATAATTTTTTCCTTATTTATTTTACTTAAAACTGGTAGAGTCTAAGTATTATATGAAGTGCCCATGATTCTGTCAGTAAATTTGAGCATATTTTTATTAGTTAATGTCAGTTTAAGTAGTCCTTTTGTCTGTTTCTATTTTTAAGGTGAATTTTAAATTCTATCTGAAATCAGTAAGATATCTTGAGAAAAACTGCAATGAGAGGAGGTAAATATCCTTTTTCAGGAGGAACTGATATCTCTGGCCAAATCCTTTTATTTTGGTTTCTAAATCACTTATTTTCTTCAGCTTTAGTTTCATAAAATTAACAAACTATAAAGAAAAATTCCTGACCAGGCGCGGTGGCTCACGCCTGTAATCCCAACGCTTTAGGAGACCGAGGTGGGCAGATCACAAGGTCGGGAGATTGAGACCATCCTGGCTAACATGGTGAAACCCAGTCTCTACTAAAAATACAAAAAATTAGCCGGGCATGGTGGCACGCGCCTGTAATCCCAGCTATTTGGGAGGCTGAGGCGGGAGAATCACTGGAACCCAGGGGGTGGAGGTTGCAGTGAGCCAAGATCATGCCACTGCACTCCAGCCTGGGCAACAGAGCGAGACTCTGTCTCAAAAAAAAAAACATTCCGTAATTGTTGGAATAATTAAAAATTCTGGTGCAGTGGTGGTATACCAATCTTTAGAATTCTTAAATATTCTAATGTTTCAAGTTGAGGTCATGCTTGGAAAAATCATGTCATAGCATTTATGTTATTTTCAGATGTCATTTTTTTACCCTGGAAAGAAGTAATAATGTTCATCATAACCCTAGCAGTCTGGATAGTGAGCTAAACAAACCCTTTGAAGATTAAATTTTAATCAAGTAGACTAGGAATACAAAAAACAAGTCCTTCCTCCTGTTCCCCCTACCTTTACAGATCCTACTGGAAGGTGTTCAGAAATTAAAATTTGTGTTTGCTAAGACTTAATTCTGTTGGGGGTTTTAAGAAGTAATATATGTAACATAAAATGTATGCAAACTATTGCAGTTTTTGGACATTTTTCCATGCATCAGTAAGTTGTCTGACAGTAGCCAAATGTAACTTGCAGAAAATTATTGAAAGTTATATTCAGAATAATAGCAATCAGACCTTGGATGTTCTTTATCAAACTCTTTTCAGGCAGTAAATTTTTTTAAAAAAAATCTGTCATTTTCTACAGTTCTTTTGCTAAAACTGTTGACTATGGAAAACAAACAACAAAAAGGAATATTTTAGTCTGCTGCTGTTATTAACATTTATTATCGGTATCTTTTGGCTCAGGAAATGACTTCACCTATTTATTCCATAAGCAGACCTTTAACAGGGTCACTTAGGTAATTGGGCGCTTAAACAGATGTACTGGGAGAAAATTATAATATTTAGTATTTGTGGCCGGGCGTGGTGGCTCACGCCTGTAATCCCAGCACTTTGGGAGGCCGAGGCAGGCGGATGACCAGGTCAGGAGATCGAGACCATCTGGGCTAACAAGGTGAAACCCCGTCTCTACTAAAAATACAAAAAATTAGCTGGGCGTGGTGGCGGGCGCCTGTAGTTCCAGCTACTCGGGAGGTTGAAGCAGGAGAATGGCGTGAACCCGGGAAGCAGAGCTTGCAGTGAGCCGAGATTGCACCACTGCACTCCAGCCTGGGCGACAGAGTGAGACTCCGTCTCAAAAGAAAAAAAAAAAAAATCAGTGTTTGTGCTAAATATCGAAAGTATTTTGACAAGTTTCTCTTAAGATAGTTTATAAAGCCTTATCCTGGCTAGAGATGTTTTGTACAAATTATATATAGCCTGCCCGATCTATCAGTACGACACAGAGAATCACAATCAACCATGTGGGGAAAGTCAGGGCAGTAGAAGTGGAGGTACACTTTTTATTTTAAGGGCTTAAACCAAATTGTCTTGAAATTAAAGCTGTATTTCTGCAGCTTTCAGTGCAGAGAAAAAGAAGAAAGTGAAGCTGTGTCAGTTTTAACATTAGCTATATCACAACATGTTTAAGAAAGATAGATGAAGTCATTTGCATAAAGGTACAGCATTGAAATACTATGTTGTGTTTGTTTTTACATTTTTGCATTTAAAAAAACGTGCAGTAAAAGCCAAGTTAAATTTCATATTAAAGCAAGTTCTAGTATATGTATTGAGTTCCTGGTAGTCACATACTTTGTTCACATCACACCATACTTCATAGTATGATTTGTCAGGGCAGGGACTGTGGGGTGACAGTTTTACATTTACTTTTTCTTCTTAATGCAGCTGGGTCTAAGTAAAATGTTTTGAAGTTTATCAAAAACTCAATATACTTGTAAAACATATAGGTTCAGGGTTGGGGAAAAAAATACAGGTATAGTAAGTAAGAAAAGTGACCCATGAAGAAAGCATTGTGTGGCTGTATGTTGGTTGTGATTAAAATGAGGGACTGGTTTAAGTTGTAAATGGTGGCTGATTGCTATGTAACTATGTACATGATTGTTGGGATGGCTGTCCCATATTTTGTATATTGAAATAAATTCTATAAATTATTTTAACTAAAAGTAAATATTCTAAATTAAATCCCACTTCTTAAGTCACATGGCTTCTGCCTTGGAAATTTTACCTTTAAAAGATTATTTAAGACAGGAACCAGGAGGCTTGGGAACAGGGAAAGAAGGAAATGTTGTATTATGTGGGTCTTGTGGCCTCTAACCATCAGTATAGGGTTTTTTCTTTCCTTGATGGCAGTAGAAAGACCTCATTTTCATAACATAACTACTCTTGATACTTTCCTTAAAAACACTTTTTATTAAAGATTCTATCATGAGGTATTTGGGAGCTGAGAAGCGAAAGCACTCGTGTCCTGGCTCTTCAGTAAATTTAACTGTGTGACCTTGGGCAAGTCACTTAACTTCTCTGTGCTTCAGTCTCCCTGTCTTTTAAAATGGGAGTAATACCTACTCATAGGGTTATTGTGGGGATTCATTAGAGATAATGTCTGTAAAGCATTTAAGGTTCTTGAAGAAGGCTCTATGTAGATACAAAATAATATCTATTAAAGTTGGTTTATTTGTGGAAAAAAAGAAGGAAGTTTATAGCAATAAATGCTAATATCCAAAAAAGTGGAAAGGTTACAAATTAACAATCTCACAGTGCACCTCAGGGAGCTAGAAAAGCAAGGAAAAACCAAACCCAAAATTACCAATAGAAAAGAAATAGTAAAGATCAGAGCAGAACTAAATGAAATAGAGACTAAGAAATAAAAAATACAAAGGATCAACACAACAAAAAGTTGGTTCTTCTTCAAAAAGGTAAACAAAATAGGTAAACCACTAGCTAGACTAACCAAGAAAAGACCCAAATTAAATCAGAAATGAAAAAGGAGATGTTACAACTGATACCACAGAAATATGAAAGATCATCAGAGACTGTAATGAACAACGATATGCTCACCAACTAGAAAGCCTAGAAAAAATTGGATAAGTTCCTGGAAACATACAAGGTTCTGAGATTGAACCAGGAAGAAAAAGAAGACCTGAACAGACCAGTAACAGCTAGTGAGATCAAATCAGTAATTTAAAAAAAAAAAAAAAAAATCCCAGCAAAAAAAAAAACTCAAGACCAGATGGATTCAAATCCAGACGTACAAACATACAAAACCAAATATACAAAGAAGAACTAATACCAGTCCTCCTGAAACTGTTCCAAAAAATTGAGGAG
>NW_012103299.1:2853943-2905153 GCF_000951045.1 Mandrillus leucophaeus | reverse complement strand
CTTGAACCCAGGAAACGGAGGTTGCATTGAGCCGAGATCACTCCATTGCACTCCAGCCTTGGCAACAAGAGCAAAACTCCATCTCAAAAATAAAAAAAAAATAAAAAATAAATATATACACATACACACACACCCCTAGGAATGCATTTAACCAAGAAGGTGAAAGATCTCTACAAGGAAAACTACAAAACACTGATGAAAGAAGTTGAAGATGACACAAATAAATGGAAAAACATCCTATGCTCATGGATCAGAAGAATTAATATTGTTAAAATGACCATATTGCCCAAAGCAGTGTATAGATTCAATGCAATCCCTATCAAAATACCATCCTTCTTCACAGAATTTTTTTTTTAATTGTACAATTCATATGGAACCATAAAAGAGCCTGAAGAGCCAAAGTAATCTTGACCAACCAGAACTAAGCTTGCAGGCATTGCATTACCTGACTTCAAAATATATTACAAGGCTATAGTAACCAAAGCAACATGATACTGGTATGAAAATAGACACATAGACCAATGGAACAGAATAGAGAGCCCAGAAATCAAGTCACATACTTACAGCCAACTGATCTTCAACAAAGCTGACAAGAATACACAGTGGGGAAAGGACAGTCTCTCCAATAAAATGGTGCTGGAAAAATTGGATAGCCGTATGCAGAAGAATGAAACTGGACCCCTGTCTCACCATATATAAAAATCAACTCAAAATGGATTAAAGACTTAAAGCCCAAAACTGTTAAAAAAAAAAAAAAAAAATACTGGAAGAAAACCTAGGGAAAACTCTTCTGAACATTGATCTAGGCAAAAAATTTATGACAAAGACCTCAAAAATACAGCAACAAAAACAAAAATTAGACAAATGGGACTTCATTAAACTAAAAACTTCTGAATCACAAAAGAAATAACCAACAGAGTAAACAGACAATCTGTTGAATGGGAGAGAATATTTATAAACTATTCATCTAACAGAAGACTAATATCCAGAATATATAAGGAACTCAATTCAATAGGAAAAAACAAATAATTCCCTTTAAAACTGGGCAAATGACATGAATAGACATTTCTCAAAAGAAGATACACAAACAGCCAAGATGTATGTGAAAAAATGTTCAACATCACTAATCATCAGAGAAATGCAAATCAAAACCACAGTGAGATACCATCTTACCCCTGTGAGAATGGCTATTATTAAAAAGGCAAAAAAGAACAGATGTTGTCAAGGATACAGAGAAAAGGAAACTCGTACACTGTTGGTGGGAATGTAAACTAATACAGCCACTATGGAAAGCAGTATGGAGATTTCTCAAAAAACTAAAAATAGAATTACTATTCAATCCAGCAGTCCTACTACTGGGAGTATACTCAAAGGAAAATAAGTCATTATATCACAGGGATGCCTCACTCATATGTTTATTACATCAGTATTCGCAGTAGCAAAGACATAGAATCAACCTAAGTATCTATCAATAGATGAATGGATAAAGAAAATGTGTATATATACACAATGGAATACTGTTCAGCCATAGAAAAGAATGAAATAATGTCTTTTGTAGCAACATAAATGGAACTGGAGGTCTTTATCTTAACTGAAATAAACCAGGCAAAGACAGACAGATACCACATGTTCTCATTCATATGTGGGAGCTCAAACATTTAATCACATGGAGGTAGAGAATGGAAAGATAGAGAACAAGGTTCAGACATGGTGGCTCATGCCTGTAATCCCAGCACTTTGGGAGGCTGAGGTCAGTGGATCACTTGAGGTTAGGAGTTTGAGACCAGCCTGGCCAACATGGTGAAACCCATCTCTACTAAAAGTACAAAAATTAACTGGGTGTGATGGCGGACGCCTGTAATCCCAGGTACTCAGGAGGCTGCAGCAGAATGGCTTGAACCTGGGAGGTGGAGGTTGTGATGAACCAAGATTGCGCCACTGCACTCCAGCCTGGGCAACAGAGCGAGACTCTGACTCAAAAATAAATAAATAAATAAATAAATACAAAAATTAGGTGGGGCACAGTGGCTCACACCTGTAATCCCAGCACTTTGGGAGGCCCAGGTAGGCAGATCACTTGAGGTCAGGAGACCAGGCTGGCCAACATAGTGAAACCCTGTCTCTACTAAAAATACAAAAATGAGTCAGGCATGGTGGCAGGCACTTGTAATCCCAGCTACTCAGGAGGCTGAGGCAGGAGAATCACTTGAACTCGGGAGGCAGAGGTTGCAGTAAGCCAAGATCATGCCACTGCACTCCAGCCTGGGTGACACAGTGAGACTCCGTCTCAAAAAAAAAAAAAAAAAATTATCTGGGCATGGTGGCACACACACCTGTGGTGGCAGCTACTCAGGAGGCTGAAATAAGAATAGCTTGAACCCAGGAGGCAGAGATTGCAGTGAGCCAAGATCACTGCACTTCACCCTGGGCAACAGAGCAAGACTCTGTCTCAAAAAAAAAAAAAGAAACAGATAGATAACAGAGACAAAAGGGTGAGTGAGGGGCAAGGGAAGGGATGAAGAGAAGTAGGTTTAAAGGTACAAACATGGTAAGATGGAAGGAATAAATTCAATGTTTGATAGCAGAGTAGGGTGACTATAATTAACAAAAATGTAGTCAGGTGACAGCCTAAGTACCGTATATTGATCAGAAAGCATTATATACGTATAACAAAACTTCACATGTACCCTATAAATTTGTGACAAATTTAAAAAACAAAGTGGGGTGTTGGATAGAGAGTGTCTAAATGTAGCTATTTTAGAACTGATGGAGGAAGGCCTTGAAGATTAGTCATAGCAGGGATGGGTGCATTTCAGGCAGAAGTAAAGGGTAGGCTAAAAGCCTAAACAAGGAAAGGTAAGGGCAAGCAGAAAGTTGAACCAACTAGGAATGACTAGATCATTTCCCATGAAGTTCATTATTAATAAAACATATAAAGAATAAAAGAGGATATGTTGTTATTTTGAACACATTATTGAATTGGATGTCATGTGGTATGAATGTAATATGGGAGTGACACATTTAGGAAATATTTAGAACTTAGAGATTTTACACATTAGTTTCACCCCCCCACCCAAAAAAAAAAAAAAAAAAAAAAGGGACAAAACACCTAAAGAGAGAAGAGAGCTTTGGTGTTTAGGGATTGAAGTAGCCAGGAAAACAAATGTGTTGGGTGCTGTGTTACAGTTTTTGCACACTTAATGCCAAACCTTACAAAGCAGGTAATATTAATCACATTTTACAGAGGCACACCTGAAGCTCAAGAAGTCAAACATCTAGGAAATAATAGATTCAAACCTAAACTCACCTATTTCCAAAACCACTTCCCCACCCAAATAGGCCTTTTGTCTCTGAAATTGCCCTTCAGACTATATTTTTCTAAGACTTTCATTTCATTCTCCTTTGTGTTGTAGTGACAAGTTTTGAGCTGAAGACAGATTTCAACTCAGCCTCATTCTTCCTGACTCTCAGTTAAGCAATTCTTTCCTATACAGTTAACTTTTCAGCACAGCTTTCAATGATGGGTCTTAGTGAGCAGTAGGCTATTAATGATGCATGTGCTTCCTGTGGAGACTGGTTCCAGGAGAAGAGGAGCACCTGATTGTTTTCAGTGCCACACAACAAGTTGCTAGAAAGGACAAAATGCCTATTAGGCTTAAAAATTATTTCCAAAATTACAGATGTAATCCCTTTTAAAATATTTTGAACACCAAGAACTAGGACAAAATATGAAAATTCATGACTTCTGCCTATGTTTTTAGTCTGGAAAGTATCATTATTTGAATCTCACATAGTATCTTGAGCTGCAAATAAAGAAAACCAATAGTTATACATAGTCTTCAGCACCATTCATTCTGTTTTTGACCAAATGCCCTGTAATCCTTATGATTCCACACTTTAAAATCTACCCTGAAATAACATTTATCTTTTTCAAAGTCCTCAACCATAAATCAACCATAATGGAAGCTCTTCTTGCTTTTATTGCAAGGATATATGCTGCAATCTTCGTGTCTAAAGTGTTTACCTGGCTTTTTCACAGCTGACTCAGTAGATTGGAACCTTTTAATGCAACCTGCATGGCATGTGGTCACCAAATCTATGTGAAGTCTTTATAATTTTTATATGATTGATAGCATATTGCTCTTCACTGGTGAGGGGAACCATATCTGCTTCCTGCTTATCTTTGTAGATGTAGGGTTACTTAATCCATGTACTTTCATGATTGGTACTTGAAATGTAGAAATATGAAGGAAAAGAGAAAAGCAACCAGGCTCAACAAGTCTGTGTTTGACTTTTAGGCCCAGACATTTTCCACTTATATTATGCTACATCCCAGAGTTGTAAAACCAAAGCTCCCTTTTCTGCAAAGTAACCCAGTTAATATGGAGAGATGAAGAATAAATTAACTAATTAATTAATCAGTTATTTGATTAATCAAATGCCATGTCTTTAGGAGGGAAACTATTTTTGGCTTTTATTATTTTTAATTGACACATGATAATTTCATATATTTATGGAGTACCATGTGATATTTGATATAGGTATACACTGTGTAATGACCATTTAGGGTATCCATCACTGCAAACATTTATCATTTCTTTGTGTTGGGAACATTCAAAATCTGCTCTTTTAGCTACTTGAAAATATATAACCAGTTGTTCATTATAGTCACCTTATTAGTGCTACAGAACAGTACAACTTAATCCTCTTATCTGGCTATACTTTTGTATCCATTAACCAACCTTTGGAAAAGCTCCTTTCTTAAAAGCTTTGTAATTCCACAGTTTTCCAGAACTATAGTCCACGGCTGTCTTTAAGACCTCCATTCAACTCCTCATCCCTCATGATCCTATATTAGATACCGTTTTCCTCTGTGTTAAATGCATATGACTGTACTTCAAAACTTGCCCCAAAACTTCCCTCTTTCTATTTTTCATGACATTTCTCTCTAAAATGATAAATGTGAGCTTTTAAACTGTAGTGTTTTATCAATGCTGGGCATCATTACTAAACACAACTCAAGACCTTCTTCTAAGAAAACTTTCTGAGGTTACCTTTAGCTACGCATTCTTTAATTAATTCTGCTGATATTTCACCTGTAATCTATGTCAGACATACGTATGTCTCAGAACCTCAGAGATGAATAAGATGAATGAGAAACTACTCCCTTAGGAATTTTATAATCTGCTTCCCAACCCTACTCTCTAAGTCTACTTCTCCTCTTCTGAGTCTACCTGTTCACCATTTTAATTGTTGCTCTTGTTAACGGTTTCTCTTACTAATCATGAACTCCCAGGGATCATGTGCAAATGTTGTCGCTAGCCAAAAAATGTGGGTGGTGTCATGCTGATTCAAAACCATGGACTTCTGATAAGCAACTTAATCTCTAAGCTTCAGTTTTCTCATTTAAAATGCAAATTATACTTACTATACAAAGTAGTTGTTACAAGTAAATGAGTTAATAATTTTAGTGTACAAAGGAGATAATAAATGGTTGCTCTGTCGTGTCACTTACTTGTCAATAACAGCTCCATTAACCTTTCATATTAAATATAAATGTTACACTCCGCTATTGGATGCCCTCAAGTAAGATCCTCCACCTGCTCTGTCAGCCTTCTCTTACATATCCTCTACACATTCTCTCTCTGAAATCAAAAGTTCTACTTCTTGAATATACCCTTCTCTTTTTACCATGAGGCAGACCAGTAGTTACTGCCATGTTTTGAGTGCCCATTGTGATTTAAGAAGGCGTTCTAGCCTGGGCCTGGTAGCACATGTCTATAATCCCAGCAGTTTGGGAGGCTGAGGCTAGCAGATCGCTTGAGCCCAGGAGTTCAAGGCCAGCCTGAGCAACTTGCAAAACCCTACTTCTACAAAAAATACAAAAAGTAGCCAGGCATGGTGGTGCACACCTACACTCCCAGCTACTTGGGAGGCTGAGGTGGGAGGATCAGTTGAGCTCAGGAGGTCAAGGCTGCAGTGAGCCAAGATCACACCACTGCACTCTAGCCTTGGTGACAGAGTGAGAACCTATCTCAACAACAACAAAAAGGTGTTTGGTGCTTACATATATTTTTGCTTATTGCCTAGTTTTAATGTAGTGGTTAAGAATACAGATCCAGAAAAAACAAATGTCGTATGTTCCCATTGATAAGTGGGAGCTAAGCTATGAGAATGCAAAGGCATGAGAATGATACAGTGGACTTTGGGGACTCAGGTAGAAGGAAGGTAGGTGGGGTGAAGGATAAAAGACTACATAATGGGTAGAGTGTACATTGCTTGGGTAATGGGTACACCAGAATCTCAGAAACTACCACTAAGGGACTTATTCATGTAACCAAAAACCACCTATTCCCCAAAAATTACTGAAACAAAAAAATAAAAAATACAATAAAATTTTCAAAAAGAGTGCAGATCCAGAGTCCAACTTCTTGTTTATTTTCATACCTTGGCTGTGCAGTCTTCTAGCTGTGTGACAATGGACAAGTCACCTAAGCTCCCTAAAATTCAGTGTCCTCACCTGTAAATAGAAATAATAACAGTAACTATTATAGTGCTGTGTGAGAATTAAAAATAATAACTTATGTAAAGCAGTTAACACAGTAACTCATAGTAAGCTCTTAATAAATGTCAGCTGTTTTTATTACTAATGAACTTCTTGTCATTGTCTTCTCATTCAACTCTGCAAGGTCTTTTATAAATGGTGAAAAAAAGTGAAGTAGCTCTTTCAGATCAGCAACACAGCAAGTAATTGGCAAAGATGGGACTTGAAACCAGAACTGTCTGGTTCCAAAATCCCTATCTTTCCCACCACATTGTTGCCTTGTGCTAATCCCTCTACCTGAAAAGTATCCTTCCTTATGTCTAATTGGAATAATCTTTTGAAACCCGTATCAGGTGCTGCCTCCTTCACCAAACTCTCCTTGATCCCCATCTAAATATGATCCCTCCCTCAAAACCCTCAATTTGTCATTTTTACACAGCATTATGCTACAGTTACTTGCACACTAAACCATGAGTTCTTTGACACCAGAATGAGGTTAGACCACTGTTTCCTGTAAAACAGAGCACTTTGCACTAAGTAGATGCTTACACTTTGCACTAAGTAGATACTTAATAAACAGTCACTTGAACTGAAAAGAGGTTGTTAAGGTCGCAGATGGGAAAATCTGCCTGATCAATCCAGGAATCATTTATTTATGTGTCTCTAGGCCAGACCCTATAATAGACACTGGGTTCAAAGAGTTATATAAGACAAATTCCTGGCCGGGTACGGTGACTCACACCTGTAATCCCAGCACTTTGGGAGGCCGAGGTGGGTGAATCACCTGAGGTCAGGAGTTCAAGATCCGTCTGGCCAACATGGAGAAACCCCATCTCTACTAGAAATACAAAAATTAGCCGGGTGTGGTGGCGTGCACCTATAATCTCAGCTACTCAGGAGGCTGAAGCAGGAGAATCGCTTAAACCCAGGAGGCGGAGGTTGCAGTGAGCCGAGATCACGCCATTGCACTCTAGCCTGGGTGACAATAATGAAACTCTGTCTCAAAAAAACAAATTCCTGCCCTCAAAGAACTTGCAATTTGATAAAAGCACTTTGAAATCAGAAAGTAATTATTTTTAATGGAGCCATTATGTAATCAAATGGAGCAAAAGCTTAAGTAATGCAAATGAATTCTTATTTACTATTTGTACAGATACAGTTGTCTCCTCCAGCTGCTGTACCAGTTTAGACTACATCGTCACCTACCTCTTCAAGCACATAGCAAAAGAGGGCAAGAAGCCACTTCGATGCAGAGAGGCTACCCAGGCTGGTCAGAGACTATTACATTTTATGCAGCAAAACCCAGATGTCCTGCAGCAGGTAACTGGTGGTTGATCACCTAGCTTATGAAACAAATGTTCCCAGAAGCCATACCTGGCCCTGAATTTATCTTAGAGCAGCCGGTCTTGCTAAGACTTTTTACACTGGTTAAAAAAAAAATATATATATATATATATATGTATGTATGTATGTATATGTGTGTGTGTGTACATATATGTATATATATAATATAAATACATACATATATAAATACATATATATGTATGTGTCTGTATATATTATATAGTCTGGGAGTATTTTCCCTGAAAGTGGGGAAAAAACACAGGCCTTAGGATTGCCTACCCTCAAGAAATACCTGGGTTGTTCATCTCACCTCAGTGGAGCAAGAATTCAAAAAGAGGATAGTTTTTCCAGAGGCCTGAGAAAAATTAGACAAAACTGGAACTGGAAACAGTCAGCCCCTGATTTCTCTCCTGGTGTCTCTGATAATGTCATCTTAAGTTTGCCTTATGAATACTCCGGTATATTGGGAAACTGCAGTTTGCTGGACTCCTGGTGTATGCCAGGCAGCTTGCTAGGAATTTCATTCATCATATCATAGTTGTTATTTTTGCCATTTTAAAATGAGAAATCTTGGTTCAGATAGGTTAGGTAATATGTTCAATAACATCTAACTAATAAGTAATAAAGCCACAATTTGTTTATTTTCTAATGTATTTTCTAAGTAGCTAATGGGTTAGGTCCAAGTTTAATACCATTTTAAAAAACTCGCTTGTGCAAATAACAGTAACGGCATGCATAAGAAATGAATATTGCAAGGTGCAGTACCTGTAGTACCAGCTGCTCCAGAGGCAGAGGCAGGAGGATTGCTTGAGCCCAGAAGTTCAAGACCAGCCTGGGCAACATAGCAAGACCCCATCTCTAAATAAGAAGATTTAGGCTGGGCACGGTGGTCACGCCTGTAATCCCAGCACTTTGGGAGGCCAAGGCAGGCAGATCATGAGTTCAGGAGTTCAAGACCAGCCTGACTGATATGGTGAAACCCCGTCTCTACTAAAAATACAAAAATTAGCCTGGCGTGGTGGCACACACCTGTAGTCCCAGCTAGTCGGGAGGCTGAGGCAGAAGAATTGCTTGAACCCGGGAGGCAGAGGTTGCAGTGAGCCGAGATCACGCCACTGCACTCCAGCCTGGCGAGAGAGCGAGACTCCATCTCAAAAAAAAAAAAAAAAGAAAGAAAATTTTAAAAAAATTTTTTTAAATGTACATGCCAAAAATATTTCAAAAAGAACAATACCATTTTTTATGGCTATGCCATCACTATATTTTCCTTTCTTTCTTTTTTTTTTTTTGTAGAGAAGGGTTTTTGCCACGTTGCCAGGCTAGTTTTGAACTCCTGAGCACAAACAGTCCTCCCACCTCAGCCTCCCAAGGTGCTGGGATTACAGGTGTGAGCCACTGCACCTAGCCCCATCACTATATTTTCTAATTCTACTAAATTTGGAAAGTATCTTCATCCTGTTTTCAGTTGTTTTCTTTTGCCAAATTACATCCATAATAGTTTGTAATTTGCAAATGTAAACACGTCAATAGTGTGTGGCTGTATGACCGTTAGGGAGCAAATAAGTTGTCTGCAATCATCAGAAAATGTCGGCCGGGTGCAGTGGCTCACGCCTGTAATATCAGCACTTTGGGAGGCCAAGGCAGGTGGATCATGAGGTGAGGAGTTCAAGACCAGCCTGGCCAATATGGTGAAACCCTGTCTCTACTAAAAATACAAAAATTAGCTGGGCATGGTGGTGTGTGCCTGTATTCCCAGCTATGTGGGAGGCTGAGGCAGGAGAATTGCTTGAACCTGGGAAGCAGAGGTTGCAGTGAGCGAGATCACACTACTGCACTCTGGCCTGGCAACAGAGCGAGCGTCCATCTCAAAAAAAAAGAAAAAGAAAAAATGTCACTCTATATCAGTAAATGATGAAAACAGAATGAGACAGCTATGAAAGAGGGTGCCTTCCTGGCTGTCATTTTTTGCTAATATTTAAATGAAATTATGTAAACTTTATTTGTGGTGATGTTTCAGTTAACCAGTTATTTTCCAAGGATAATGGGTGTCATTCATATTTTGTGTAACTAGGCAAAGGGCTGTAGACCTGTAATTATTTGGTGTGACCCTGGAACTGTTACGACGTGTTGGTAATGTAAAGGAAAAAGGAAGGTATCTCACATTTAGTGAGAATTTATTATGTGCCAGGTGCAAGAGCTGTTAAGATTCATAAGACATAATTTATCTCCTTACAAAATTTCTTGCCATGGGACAAAGAGACAAGTAACTCACCAGTTATTTGATAATTTAATTAACATAGTGATGACAAAGAAAGTGAAATATAAGGGGAGGGAGTATTGTCGGAGAAGTCTCCTCATTTAGACCCCACAACAACCCCGAAAAGTGGGTATCAGCATCCCCATTTTACAGATGAATAAACTGAGGTACAGAGAGATCAGCTGGAAAGTGGTAGAACTGGAATTTGAAGCAAGGTCTGTTTGACTCAAAAGCCCAAGTCCTTACTACTCACACAATTGATATTCAAGGTGAAGATAATATCTCTGCTTCACCTGGAGTGGCTTTTCAAAATACACGTGCTATCAAAATGTCAGTGCGTCTCTCCTCCCTCCCCAACCCACCCAAATGCAGTAGCCACTGGTACTGGTGGGACTGTATCACAGCACTCCTGTGTTTTACATGGAGAAGGTTGAGGATCACTGACTTAGAGCATGTCCCCACCAAAAAAAAAAATATATATATATATATATTCATGGATTGGCCAGGAATCAGACCCAGCCTTTACCCCACCATGGCAAGGGACAAGTCTGCCACCAAATCACTCCTACCAGCGCTCAGCCATAATCACAGTATTCTCCCATAAACTTTGGCAGAAACTTTTAAGTTGGTAGAAAATTTTAGCAAAAATCAATAGACTATGGCCCTAGACAAAATACCATATCAGATTTTGCAAAGCAAGTAATGTGGTTGAGCAGGAGACAAATCAAGTTTGTCTTTACTCAGAATTAGCGTGCATTTGTTGGTTTAAGTAATTTCTGTGTGTTAATAATACTTGGTAATCCTTCACTTTATAGCATATGAGTAAGTAGTGATATATCTTTATTAACAGTGGAATACATTCTATTTATTTGGAATGTAGGCTTTCAGATAGCATTTTAAATATTAATGACTGGGCTCTGGTAGTCAGCATAAATATGATTTGCATTAGTACTAGGTTATATCATCTTGAGTGCCTCTGATGTCAGCTATTAGGTATAGTAATATCTGACATCATCTCCTTAGGTCACTGACAACTTTGACCTCTATTCTTATGCACAGTTTCTGTCGTCTCAAAAGCTCTTTTGAATTGATTTGAAATTTTGACTCTTCCCTTTATGAGGCAGTAAAATTGATAATTATTCAGATGGGAACAGAGCGCTGAGTGAAAAATCAATTCCACCCGCTCTCTGCTGCGTATAAAATTACTTCTGAGTCGGCTGGACTGAACGGATGGCCAGAGTAAAAGCAGCAGGCAGGAGCAGTGGGAAGAATTAGCTGGACAGAACGAATAGCCTGAAGGGATGGACTTGAAAAAGAGGGAGTGGGCCAGTTGGGGGTTATTATTAGCAGGGATGGGTCCCATTGATCATCTGTTTACATCAGCTTTCCAAGACCTTATAAATCAGCCCTGAAGAGCAGCAGAACCCAAGATTCAGCCTGTCACCAGCGGGATCTTATATTGGGTTATTTTCATTTTCACACGCAGATGAAAAGTGAGCCATTGATTATTCATTGGTTGCCCATTAAATGCTGTTTTTAATAGATGATTTGCCTATCACAGAAGGTAATGAACAAAGTAACTGCTTCATAACTTGAGGTTTCAGTTTTCAAGGCATCTGTGTCGGTTAAGTAATGCCTAACCCTATTAAAAGGAATGGATTACAAATTGCTTAACAGTTCTGAAAAACTAGACCCTAATGACTAATTGTGCTTGGAGTTTAGAGAGGGTTTGTCAGCTCTTTAAACTAAACTGATACAATGATACTGCAATTATTTACTAGTTTGAACTGTTTTTCCCCCCAACCTGGGCCTATTTTGCTGGAAGCATAATTGCGTGAGGAATGTTAATTCCAAATTGCAAAAGTTATCTCCTCAAGCTTCCATAGTAAAGGAAGCATGAACCCACATAAAGGTTTTCCAACATCCTTACAGGCCGTTCCATTTGTATATAGCAGCCTGGGAAAGATATTTTATGTGCCTCTCACCTGGAAATGTGTTTATTATTCCCTGCTATGTGGCTTTAGAGCTTCAAAATTTTTAAAAATGTTCTCTAAATAAGCCATTTTTCATATTTTGCAAACAACTCTAACTTTGCAAGCATTAAAATTTAGTCCATATGAAGGTCCACTGTACGTGAATCTATTTGAAGTAAAAACAATTGCGTCACCAGCATTGCTTTGACCTAACAATTGAGAAAAACCCAGTTTACATAAATTAAGGTGGAAAATTCCCCAAGCATTTTTATGTTATTAGAAGGATAAACTAAAAATTTAAGGAGAGACCAACAGTAACAGTGATCAAATTACTAATTACTACCAATTCATAGCAGCTAAGACACTGATCTGCTACAATAATTTGGAAGACAACATTTCTTTGTGAAATTTTTTCAGTTTCATCACTGGTCAGTAAGTATTTGTATCCATAACACATAGTTATATGTAATTTGTGAGATTATTAGAATAAGACACTGATCCTGAAAGCTTCTCTAAATCAGAATTCCAGTTAAAACTAATTGCTCTAGAAATTGTAGCACCTTCCACAGAAATATAACAAGGACTATTATGCAATTAATTTGTTAAAAGGGGTATTTTTAGCAATTATCGTCTTGAAAACCTTAATATATTGCATAGAGGAATTAGAGCAGTTAGGGTTGAATTCATCTTACTCTCGTCTATTTATCTATTTTGCTCAAGTCAACTGTACTGAAATCCAAAAGAAATTCTAATTGTGATTTTCTTTCTCTCCCTTTTCTCCCTCCTTTTTATGTGTGTGTGGTTTTTTTGTTTGTTTGTTTTTTGTTTTTTGGTTTTTGGTTTTTTTTTTTGCTAACATGGCATTTAACTACAAATTGTGAAGAGCTGTCAGGAGCTATAAAAATCATACTTCAGTAGGGACTTAAGCTGAAAGAACATTCACCCTTTTCCTCAATCAGTCAGTCAATCAATGAAAATTGCTTTTGTATAGTGCTCTTCATGACATGCATCCCAAAGTGAATTACAGCAAAAGGGAAATCATCTGCTCTTTTTTCATTTCTGTGTTTAGACTGAAATGATATTGCTCAACATTTTGACATACTATACAAGACATCTTTCATACTTAAGATTCCATTCCATAATACTAAGTAGGAGAAAATGCAGTCGCATATTTAACTGATGTTGAGATTTTGGCCTACAGGAACCTTAGCAAGACTCTTACAGTCAAAAACACTTAAGCAGATGAAATACAGTCATATCTCTTGTCCTCTTAAAAAGAATAGTCAGATGTTCTAATGTTAATAAAGACTTTTCTAGTGATCCTTAAATAAAAAGTATGCTCTTTATGTAAACCATTAGCTCACTCTGGTTGATTTACAACTTTATTCTCAATAATACAGTAGTATATTGATATCAAAAACAAACTGAAAGAACATTCACAACTGGATCAGGTAATAACGGATTTAAAAAGTTTAAAGGAAGCCAGGGATATGTCATTATTAATGACACTGAAATTGGAAAATAGGAACTCAAATTACATAACATAGTTTTTGCACCTGGTGCTACAATCTTGGTTTTAACAGCAATCAATGCATATATTATGCATATACATAGTGGGAAAAAAATAATATTGGCAAAATGTACGTGCTTCTATTCACAATAGCAAAGACATGGAATCAACCTCAATGTCCATCAGTGGTCGACAGGATAGAAAATGTGGTACATATATACACCATATACACCATGGAATACTACACAGCCATCAAAAAGAAAGAGATCATGTCCTCTGCAGCAACATGGATGGAGTTGGAGGCCATTATCCTAAGCGAACTAATGCAGAAACAGAAAACTAAATACAGCATGTTCTCACTTATGAGTGGGAGCTAAACATTGAGTACACATGGACATGAAGGGAACAACAGATACCGGGGCCTACTCGAGAGTAGAGAGTTGGAGGAGGGTGAAGATCAAAAAACTACCTATGGGGGTACTGTGTTTATTACCTGCATGACAACGTAATCTGTACACCAGACCCCTGTGACATGCAATTTACCTAGATAACAAACCTGTACATGTACCCCGAACCTAAAATAAAAGCTTTAAAATTTAGAAATTTAAGGAATAAAACTTTTCAAATGTAATTGCTTACTATGTGCAGGCACTAGCTTAACCTACTTACGTATGCATTATCTGCTTTAATCATGACAGTATCTTTGTGAAGGTGTAGTATTATTACCATTTTACAGATATAGGAACTGAGGCACAAAAAAATTAGGAAACATTCCCAAAGTCACAAAGTCAGTAACTGGAAGAACTAAAATTTTAACTGAAATCTGTTTAACTCTAGGGTTCACATGCTTAAACACAAAGCTATCTCTGTTCCTTTGTTTAGTGGCTTCTAATCTAAAGGACGTATGTTTTGAGCACATAAAATGAGGCAAGTTGAGCTTCATGGTCCCACTGGGGGCCATCCTTAAGGTAGAATGGTTTAAAGCAGTCATTCTATACCCCCGCATTATACTACAGCCAGGACAAAACAGATGGGCAGTGACCCAAAGAGGCAGCGGGCAAGGGAGAAGGAGGTGGCTTTGCCAGCTGCTGCAGAAAAAGCCCTGTGGCTCCCACCACCACCAAGGCAGACCTAACCAAGCTTCCACTTTCTTATTCTACGCCCACACCCATTCATTAATTTTATAGCCAGATGTTGAAGGTATATAATGTAGTAGGACATGTAGTCTTGAGAAGATCAGAATCTAGTAGTACAGCTGTGTTATAATGTCCTTTGTGACTTTTCTTTAATGCCTCCGAGGTAGCTCTTGAGGTTTAACCTGATTTTTCTAGGACAGAATCTATATGGCACCTGTGAAATGATGATAGGAAAGCAACATGTGCTTTGCATCTCTCTCCCGTATCCAGCACATCTCTGTTCACTGTCCTGACTTTCACCCCTGATTCATCAGCGTAGAATGCTATTTTTAACCTCTTTCTGGTTGTAAACTGCTTCTGTTTCCTAAAGGAAATTTCTGCTGTTGAGTACCATTAACTCTATCAGTGGTCATTCTTAAAGTCTGAATCTATACCTGAGTTCCTTTGAGCCTCCTTCTCACTTTCCTATCCATTATAACTATACCAGGTGTCACAAACTAAGATGCCTATAGGGCCAAGAAGCAAAAAACCTGAATGAGGTAGACAGGAAGGAATCCTAAAGTTGAGTGCACGTCTCTGTCTAAAGGGGGCAGCCTCAGCACACCTCCAGCCAATTGTTGCCTTATAAGAAGGTCAGACCCAGTGTTGCCAGATACATTGAAATTTCTCCCTTGAAGAACAGCCAGAAATTCAGATTTTTAGATGTGGCCACTGATTGAAAATTTAAAAAAAAAAAAAAAAATAGAAACACTTGGCGGGACAACACTGTATGCCTGGATACCAGCTTTCCACTTCTGTAGTATAGAATCTTAAGAAATTTCAGAACTAAGATCTCCCAATGCATGATACCTTGTATTTCTCACAGCCCTCCCATACAGCACTGCTGCAGTGATATTTTTATTTCTGTATGGTTTTTTGCTAACTTTTTAAGCATACTTTTTTGGTTAGTTTTAAAAGGATATAGTTATTTTGATTTTACTTAATCTAGGGCTTTGGGGGTTCTTAATTTATTTTGCTCTTGCTTTTACTTTTACTGTACTTGTCTACTTGAACTTAAAGGGACTATTTTATCACTTTTGGGTTACATCTTTGCACACAAGGAATACAAGAAACAGGAGATGAAATGAAACTCACTCAATACTTTTCAAACTTTCTTTTTCTTCAAAATAGCCAGGTTTGTTTAAGATAAAAATAGAGTTTAGTTTGGTCAAGTGTGTGTGTGTGTGTGTGTGTGTACAAAATCTAACTACTAAGGATCAAAATAAAATATTTAAGAGGTCTGGGACTGGACAAAAGTATCTAGGTAACAACCAGGTAATAAAAGTCCAAAAGAGAGTAAACCTCTTAAGAATGAAAAATTTGTGACCATTGCCTCAAGAGATCAGTTTAGAAAGTTAATTTTTATAATTTTAAAAATAGAGAAACACTAGTTTTTTTAATATTAAGGTGATATTTTACGTGTGATGTTATAAAAGTACTTACCTATCTTTACAAGAATAATCTAGTCCAGATCCTTTGTTATTAACCATATCTTTGCCATTTTAATTTAATTTTTATTATAGAAATATTTGATGAATGATTATCTCAATAGTAACAAAAATGGCATTTTAAAACAAAAAACGCTTAAAAATATATTTGTTATTGATTTATAAGTCATCAAATTAACATTGTAGCCATAAGAATACATATTTATAGAGTGACTTTTCCTCCCTCAAAGATCACCTATGTCCTGATACTTGTCCCAGCACCCAGCAGAGCCTGACACTTCATGATAGTCAATGAGTATTTGCAGAGTAAACCCCCAAAATATTAGTTTTCAGAAGTATGATCGCAGGCAGTAATTTTAAGTATCAAACCTAGTGTAGTGATAGACTGCTACATAATAAACCAAATGGAAATGCTAAGATTATATCATAATATACTACAGAATAACCTTGCTGAAATTCTAAAAGAAAATTTTATTCTAAACATGGGTGAAGAAAGAAAAAAGTACTTCAGATATTGTTCCAAATGGTTAACAGAACAGAGAGGAACCCCCACCCCAACCCCCACTAGGACATGTGTTTTTCGACCTCTAAGCACAGTTTAAGGATGTAACCCATTGATAGCATAACTTGCCTTATTAATTGAAAGGGATGGAATCCACCAGATGTACCCAAACCAGCAGAGAGTTGGGTGACTAAGCAACAGCAAAGACACCATATTGAGTGAGCCAGAATCCAGTCTCCAAGTCATTTATTTCAGCCAGTGACAATACATTTAAACTCCTGTGCCTCAGCAGTGATTGATGGTTTAATATCATATATAATTTTTTTAATGAAGGAAAACTATTTAAATATGTTACCATTTGCACTGGTATTCTCCTATGTACATAACTGCATTTAATCATTATGGGGATTGTTTTTATACTTGTGTAATTTGTATCCAAGAAATAACTGTCAAAGTCATCTCATGCTGTTGCTGGAAATGGTACAGTGTGCTTCATACTTGAATAGATTCATTCTTCCCTGTACATAATTAAGAGTATTGGAGCTTTCACTATTACCACATAGGAATTCCATGTTTACATTTCTGAGAATGAAAAATTAGCCACAATGTGCTTTTTCAGGTTCCCATTTTCTGAGGCTATGATATGTAAGCACCTTAGTTTTGTGCCAGTGTATGATTTGAAGAGTTTGATTTTAAGACTTTTAATATTAAAATACATAATAAAATTTTATTATCTAATTACAAGAGGGTTTAGCCTCTTATTAAAGTTGCTAAATCAGGCCTGGATTAGCATTATAATGGCACAGTTTGACATGGAATACTCAAAAGTCAAGTTCGGGGAGCAGAGGGTTTTTTTGTTGTTGTTTTGAGGGGGGCTTCCCCTACCCCCACCCCTCACACAAAATAACATGGATGAAATGCATGTATGGAAACAAACAAGGAGCAATTTGGAACGCTGAAGAAGGAGTGGAGGTGTCAGTCTAGGATAGTACCCTTAGGCAAGGCAGCTGGTATATGTAGCCTTTTGTTTATCTGCTACTGGTTTATGTAGCCTTTAGGCCGGCACCAGAAACAATCACTCCTACAGGGTCAGCTGCTGGTCAGAAGCAAAGTAAGAAAAGATTTTGCGTCCAAACACAGCAGCCATAATTTCTGTTCAGCTGGCACCTGCTACTGGTGCACAGCATGGAGGTGAAAGGTCAAAGAGGCAGTTGTTCAAAACTCAAGAATGGCTTAAAGGGACTTGTAGATTAATCTGCTTTATTAACTTCTGTATATTAGATAACTATTGCTGTGAATGACAGTACATCTTTTTGAATAAGTCACATCTCTTTCTCTTTTAAATTAGCTTTTGAGTAATGAATATTAAATAGAAAGCATTTCAGGGGTAATTAAATGAAAACAGAATGATGTCATTTTACAATTATATTTGTATGTTTATAGAATAGGGGAATTATAATGTTTTACAAGGAGCTAAAAGAAAAAAGAAGGCAGCTCTTCATGAAGAAGAATTTGGAATAAATAAGCCACATATCCATTTGACTTTGTCTTTAAACTAAAAAATATGATATGGTTTGGAACTTAGTGTGAAGCCATTGGGTGCCAGTGGCTTGATTTGGTATTCTCAGGGGCTCCAAATGCTTTCCTTATGAATTAAAGGGGACTGTAATCTGTCATCTCTCTTTTACCTACAGTTTAGTTATTAGTCTGCAACAAATGTTCTCAGGATAGCAAGGGAGTGGTGAAAAATGAACAACAGCCATACCTTTTTGCTCACATTCATGTAAAGCAGATATAGAATATTTCATAAGGGAAGAAAGCACAGCTACACAGGGTTAGCCCAATAATAATTAGGCATGCTTTATAACAGTCACTCACCAGTATGGCAAATGGCAACCAAAATGGTTTTTAGCCTCTTCGTTAATAGTGGCCGGCATAATTGCTATTATTTTAAATTAAGAACAAAAAGAATTCACTAAATGTATCTTTAAAAAAAAAAAAAAAAAAAAAAAAAAACCTCTGCACGGCAAATTTCTGACCCATAGATTAAATACTAACCCCGACTCTGAGAAGCTTTTAACAATATGTACTCAAAAGGAATTGGTTTTATCTGTTGACGTTCAGTGATTTTTGGTTTGTCTTTTTTTTTTTTCCTTAAGAATTCTCAGAAAAAGAAGCACTGCAGAGAACATCTTTGTCTTTATGCTAACATAACACAGATAGCAGCATTTATCTCTATTTCACAAATAGAAGTTATTTAGGATTTCACTTGCACTCCCAAGTTTTGATACAAGTGCAGCCTTTCTACTCTTAGTGTTTCTGTGACATAAGAAAATGACACCTAGGATCGTCTCCCTGCATCACACGAAGCTGGCCCAGGACTTACCAGACAGATCATAAATTTGTGTGACTACCACAAAGAGGATGGCTACCTTGGCCAGAAAATAATGATTCAGTAATGTTTTCTTACCATTCCAAGGAAACTTCATACATCCTTCTTGAAGACCTAAGCTTTTCCTTCATTCTGTAACAGAAGCCTTGTTTCCTGCAGGGTTTCTGGGATGTAAGACATCACTATAGAAGGAAAACCTCAGGCTCAGACAGAGAAGTTTAATGAGAATGATTATGATGAAAAAACAGTAGAATCAATTATATGCTAGGCTGTGTGCTAAGTGCCTTATGTATACGTATATGTATATACATGTATATATTTCTATTTATGTCAATACTCTGTGAGATAGGTATTTTATCTCCACTCTATAATCAAAATATTGTAATTATAGCTCTGAGAAGTTAAATAGCTCACCCAATATCATACAGCTAGTAAGTAGCAGAACCTGTGCCTTTTTTTTTTTTTTTTTTTTTTTTTGAGATGGAGTCTCACTCTGTCGCCCAGGTTGGAGTGCAGTGGCCAGATCTCAGCTCACTGCAAGCTCCGCCTCCCGGGTTTACGCCATTCTCCTGCCTCAGCCTCCCGAGTAGCTGAGACTACAGGTGCCTGCCACCTCGCCCAGCTAGTTTTTTGTATTTTTTAGTAGAGACGGGGTTTCACCAGGTTAGCCAGGATGGTCTTGATCTCCTGACCTTGTGATCCGCCCGTCTCAGCCTCCCAAAGTGCTGGGATTACAGGCTTGAGCCACCGCGCCCAGCCTTAGAACCTGTGCTCTTAACCACTATACAGTACTAGTAACTAACTGGCCTAGAAACAGGATTGGCAGGGATGGAAGAGTGGCAGGAAGAGCCATACAGCATTCTTCAATCAAGAACTAAATTGAGTCTTCAGTCCTTGAGCCTAGGACTTTTTTTTTTCTTTTTTAGAACTGATTGGACAGGAGTTAGACACTTGACCCAAGCTGGCTCAGTTAGAGTCTTTCCTCCCTAGATTTAGAAACTGGCACTTAAAAGATGCTGGTTGCCAGGCACAGTGGCTCATGCCTGTAATCTCAGCACTTTGAGAAGCTGAAGCAGGAGGATTGCTTTAGGCCAAGAGTTCCTGACCAGCCTGGGCAACATAGCAAGACTCTGTCTCTACAAAAAAAATTAAATTGGCCGGGCGTGGTGGTTCACACCTGTAATCTCAGCACTTTGGGAGGCCAAAGTGGGCGGATCATGAGGTCAGGAGTTCGAGACCAGCCTGACCAACATGGTGAAACCCTGTCTCTACTAAAAAAATACAAAACTTAGCTGGATGTGTTTGCATGTGCTTGTAATCCCAGCTACTCAAGAGGCTGAGGCAGGAGAATTGCTTGAACCTGGGAGGTGGAGGTTGCAGTAAGCCAAGATCATGCCACTGCACTCCAGCCTGAGCGACAGAGCAAGACTCCGTCTCAAAAAAAAAAAAAATTATTAAAAAAAAAAATTGTAAAGATGCTGGTCAGCCACTAGTCCTCACCTAAATTGAAGACTTGAAAACTCAAGAGCCATGAGGCAGCCATTCCCTGCCATATGTTCAGAGAAATAGCCAGTCTTAGAGGAGAGAATAAAGAAGCAGACATGCTGAGGATCTCAAAGGAGAGGCCAAGCAGCCCCAGAGAAAGAAAAAGACTGAGAAATACCCTGCCAGCTGCCTTGTCCATGGTTCTGAGCCCTTGAGAGACTTGACTGCACTGCCTTGTCCGGGGTCAAACTACCCCTTATAGACCTAAGTCTTATCAGAGGTAGTCTCTCTGTCCTGACAGCCAAAAGAATCTTTTTTTTTTTTTTTTTTTTTTTGAGACGGAGTCTGGCTCTGTCGCCCAGGCTAGAGTGCAGTGGCAGAATCTTGACTCAGGAGAGTTGCGAGGACAAAATGAACCAATGAGTATAGACTTACCTAACACAAAGAAAGTATTCGATAAACATGTAAAATTGGCCTTCACTTTGAAAAACAATATGCAGGTACCACTTTTTTGTGTCCTTGAGGGGAAAATGTCCCTGCTATTTATACTATAAATGTGAAAAATATCCTTTCAGGAGATTCCAAGCCCAAGACTTCCTTTCAGAGATAATTTGATTTTGAAGCCAGATCACCGAGATCTTTCCTGGTCCCATCCCTGTGTTTTGCTTTTCTTAATGTTCTTTCTGTGATAAGCATTCTCAAAAATCACACCCACTGGACTGGATGAGGGCATGGTGTGGTGTGAGTTTGAAATTCTTGACCCCAAACTGACTTTTTTCTCTTTTTTTTTTTTTTTTTTTTTTTGAGACAGAGTCTCGCTCTGTCGCCCAGGCTGGAGTGCAGTGGCGCAATCTCGGCTCACTGCAAGCTCCGCCTCCCGGGTTTACGCCATTCTCTTCCTCAGCCTCCCGAGTAGTTGGGACTACAGGCGACCGCCACCTCGCCTGGCTAGTTTTTTTGTATTTTTTAGTAGAGACAGGGTTTCACCGTGTTAGCCAGGATGGTCTCGATCTCCTGACCTCGTGATCCACCCGTCTCAGCCTCCCAAAGTGCTAGGATTACAGGCTTGAGCCACCGCGCCCGGCCCAAACTGACTTTTTTCTTACCTGTTCCTCCTGCATACTTCAGGCATTGCCTTGCAATGGCCAAAATGAAAATAAATCTAATTTCTTGGTCCATGATGTGCTACTATAGCAGAATATCATAGATTGGGTAATATGTAATGAACAGAAATGTATTTGCCTCACAGTCCTGGAGACTAGGAAGCCCACGGTCAAGAGTCTGCATCTGGCAAGGGCCTTCTTGCTGTGTCATCTAATTGAGGTGGGTGGAAGGGCAAGAAAGAGCACCAGGAGGCCAAACTCAACCTTTTATAAAGAACCAATCCCAAAATAATGGCATTAATCCAAGCATGAAGGCAGAGCCCTCATGCCTAATCACCTCTTAATGCTGTTACATTGAGGATTAGGTTTCTAACATGTTCTTTTTGGGGGACACATTCAAACCATAGTACCTCATAATTCTTCCCATTCATAGAATGTCTTCATACATAATGTCTCTAATTCTCACAATAACCCTAACAGGGAGATAAGGCCAACATGGATTTTTTTTTTTTAACTGGGGAGTCTAGGTACATCAACAAATGTAATCCCACAGTGACTGTATGAGAGACCTATGCAGAGATTCAGAGATGTGTGAAAGAACTTGCCCAAGTCCCACAGCTAGGAAATAGTGGCATCTAGATTATAATTAAGGCTTCTTATCACTAGATCTCACACAGTTTTCATAATACCACACTAAGGTTTCTCAGGGCCTTAACCTATTTCTTTGTGGCATTTCTTCTTACCCTTTCATCCTTGTCTAAGAGAGACAGCAGAGTAAATGAGAAGGTTTCCCCTGCCTTCATTACTCTGGTGGAATTGTGAGTGGTGTGAGAAGCTCCTTGAATTTCTTCAAAGAATGGCACAGTATAAAGTAAGACTAGGCTTAATAAATTGCATGACTTATTTATTTTACAGTTATTACTGGTTTTTACACACAGTTGGAGGTTAAATTATGTGATTCCCAAAGTATAGTGTGCTGTAGAGTGCTGGAAATGTGAATCCAACCTTTACATTCATTTCTCTTAACTCATGGAAAGTTGTTTTTTGGGTTGTTTGTTTGTTTTAAATAGGGTCTCACCTTGTCACCCAGGCTGGAGTGCAGTGGCACAATCTCAGCTTACTGCGACATCTGTTTCCCAGGCTCAAATGATCCTCTCACCTCAGCCTCCCAAGTAGCTGGGATTACAGTTGTGCACCACCACACCCAGCTAATTTTTTTGTATTTTTGGTGGAGACAGGGTTTCACCATAGTGCCCAGACTGGTCCCAAACTCCTGAGCTGAAGTGATCCACCTGCCTCATCCTCCCAAAGTGCTGAGATTACAGGTGTGCACCACCACACCTGGCCTTAACTCATGGAAAGTTTAATGAGCAGTAGCCACTGATGGAGCTGTGAGTTTATATAGTGTGTTGAGGAAGACTCCTTGTTTGTTTGCAATCTTATCCCTATTTGAAGAACAAGGTAAAAAGAGGTTCCTTAATCCTCTGTCCTTTCATGAATTAATGCTGCCTCTTATGCTTTGCAACCTAGAATTCTTGCTTATTAATTCTCTAACCTTTAGCATGCTGAGAAGCATATGGACTGAGTGCTTTCAAATGATGGAAATTTCATCCTCCTTTCTAAATTGCAAATTCTCCATATTTGTTGAGACTTTCTATTTTACAACCATCTGAGCAGACGGGTTTTGCAGTCAGTATACCTGGTTTTGAATACCAGTTATACTATTTGCTAACTGTATGTCCTTGGAATAGTTACTCCACCTCTTGGAAGATAACACCACCTCACCCAAGGGAATTCTATAGCTTACCTGAACTGGCCTCCAGGATCAGAGAGCTGAACCACTCCCTCCTGTGGTGTCATGCCCAGACTTTAGTTAAGACTCACTGTCTTCGATTCTCTCCCAGTCCATCACTCCCTCAGCCTACTCTATAGTCTGGAACACTGGTACCATGGAAAAGGAAAACATTTGAGTACATACTTATAACAAAAAATGTCAAATAAACTCCCAAGAAAGACGGTGATGAAAAGTGCAAGGTCTGAAGAGAAATCTCTTAGGCATCAAGGCAACCTGCCAGAAAGAAAACCCTAAAAAAGAGCTCTGTGTGAATGCCCATATTTAATGTGGCTTCTTATTTAAATGGGGCAAACAAGTTCCACTAAGGTCTGGGAACTAAAAGCATCAATTAGAGATAAGTGCATTTAGGGATCTCTCTGAACCCCTTAAGACTGGAAGGAAACAACTTGATGGGTGGGCAGTAAAAGATTAATAAATACTAAGGTTACATGAGCCCTTAAGGCCACAGAGACCACACTTCATCCAATTCCGTCCAATGGTGCTTGACACACAGTAGGAGGTCAGAAATTCCTTGAGCAGTGAATAAGTATGAGAAATGAAGAGGGAGGGGAAAAGACAGAAGGAAAAGTCCCTTGCACAGTACCAGACACACTGTAGGTACTCAGTAAGTATGTAGTTACATGTGTGCACCTAGCACGTAAAAAGAGCTAATAATAGAATATGATTAACTTGAGATATACACAGGTTAAAGAAACCTTGTAGATAACAAGAGGCATTCATAGTCCGTCCTGAGGCTTAGCCTGTTTTGGAGATGGCACTTTAAGGGCAGAAGTTCCACGCTAGGCCATTAGTACACTTACCCCTCAAGAGAGTAAGCCCTCCCCCGCCAACTTCATCTTTTTCCTGGGCCCCTCGCATTGCAGAGAGTCTGAAAACAAATTGACAGAAATCTGGAGGAAAGTAACTCAAGTGATTTAGGAGAATGGAAGGGCTGGCTTATAGGGCCAGATTAAAGAAGCTAAATATGTATAGCTTACCTAAGTGACAACTAAATGGGGCATTTGATAAGTCTATAAATACTTGGAAGATGTAAATGCCAAGAAGGAAAGGGAATTACTTAGCATGGCACAATAGAGTATTGGCATAATGGAATAATATTAAGAAAGGGAAAATGAAGGTTGAACATCAATAAAAAGCTTCCTGATAAACAGAACTATTCCTGACAGGGTACACTATTAAGTTATGTGCTATAGGCCAAGGGAAGTAATGTCAGTGCCATTTCTCAGAGTACTGGCAACAGAGCTAGCAAGATAGGACCCAAGAAGTGTCCTCTTGACCAAGGCACAGGAGCCAAGCAGGAAAGCTTCTGTGCCTGTGGCTTCCCAATCCTAGAAAAGGAAGAAAGCTGCATCTTCTTCTTGTTGTTGTTGTTGTTGTTGTTGTTGTTGTCGTCGTCGTCGTTGTTAGATGGAGTCTTGCTCTGCCGCCCAGGCTGGAGTGTATTCGCATGATCTCATCTCCCTGTAGCCCCTGCCTCCCTGGTTCAAGCAATTCCCCATTCTCAGCCTCCCAAGTAGCTGGGATTATAGGCACGCACCGCCACTCCTGGCTAATTTTTTGTATTTTTAGTAGATGGGGTTTCACCATGTTGGCCAGGTTGGTCTTGAACTCCTGACCTCAGGTGACCCACCTGCATCGGCCTTCCAAAGTGTTGGGATTACAGGCATGAGCCACCACACCCGGCCAAAAGCTGCATCTTCTTGGGAAAAGTCAGATGGCCCAGACCTCCTAAAGGCTCAGACCCTGTGGAGAATGGTTAAACCAGCAGTTCACTACCACATCACTGCCAGAAAGATTTATTCAGCTTTAATGGCACCCCATTTCCTGCACACAAGATCTGCGCCCAGCCTATGTAATCACCCTCATCTGCCACCAGTACTCCCCATCCACCCTTTCCATTCCCACAGAACTGCTCATCATTCCCCCAAACTCTTCTCCAAACCTTTGCACTTGCTTGTCCTTCTTCCTGCCTGACTGTCAAACTTCTCTTACTCTCAACAACAGATCCAAATGTCACCTTCTCTATGAAGCCATCCCTGGCTGCTTCCACCCCTAGGCAGGGTTAGCCTCCTCTGGTTTCTAAAAGCCTCCTGTGTAAACTTCTGTTTATGGCCACTTACTGTATCTTCTGCCATTGTTTCTGTACGGCGTATCTCCTCCCCTACTCAACTGTAAGCTCTTTGAGGGCTGGAACTGTGACTTGTTCATCTGTATATTTCCAGGGTCTGACACAGCGCCTTGCCCAAATTAGGTGGTCAGTAAATGTTTAATTGAGGAATGAGGTTCAGTTCCCAACACTTTCAGTCACTAGCATTCCTTGGGCCCTCTTTGTAATTATTAAGGAAAAAGAGCTTCCAAATCTAAGTAGCATCTTTGAATCATCTCCCTGGCCTCTTGGCCAGCACTTTCTATGCCATTAGATAACTGTAAATAAAAGCTCTCAAATCTGAAGATTCTGCATGGTTTAAATAGAAACTGTACTATTTAATGGAAAGTATTTCTGAAGGGTCCATTGAATTGTCCACAAGAATAATTTTTTCCCCATATGAAAAAATGAAAACATTTTGGATCCTTTTGTAGTTCATGAGCATGGTGATTGAGTGTTCACGTGCATATATGAGCCCTAAGCAGTATGCATATCCACGACAGAGATTAAGCATATGTTTGTATTATTCAGTAGTAAACTCTAACTGAGGCCATTGAAAAGAAAGAGACTGGGGAAACAGTGTCTCTGACTCACATCTCTTTCTCCACATCTCTGTTTTTGTGTCTGACTCTGTCTCTGAGAGTTTCTATTTCTTGGACTCTCTCCCAGACTCTTTCTCCTTGGTACATTACAATATTCATTGCACTCTGCTTTGATGACTGCATGAGTTGCCCTGGTGCCATTATGCTTATGTTGTTCTGTTGTGAAGTACAATATTAATTGGGAAATGTCTGATAACTGTTTAGCAACATGCCTTGCTGTTTCCCCACTCCCTTCCTTGATTTTGAATGGCCTCAGTTAGAGTTTACTTTATCATTGAATATTTAATATAAACGTGTGCTTGTAGTCATCTCTGTGATGCATATGCACATTGCTTAGGATTCAGTTCATTGCTACAGCCACCTAAACAGCAGCCACGTCTACACTACATGTAGCATTTCTGGAACAGTCTGGCATCCTTCTCTTCATTGGAAGTCTTGACTTTGAGACCATGTTCTTTTTGTTTTATTTTATTTTATTTTATTTTATTTTATTTTTTTTATTTTGGAGACAGAATTTCACTCAGTCACCCAGGCTGGAGTGCAGTGGCATGATCATGGCTCACTGCAGCTTCAGCCTCCAGGGCTCAAGCAGTCTTCCCACCTCAGCCTCCTAAGTAGCTAGGACTACAGCCACACACCACCACACGTAGCTAATTTTTGTATTTTTTTGTAAAGGCGGAGTTTCACCATGTTTCCCAGGCTGTCTCAAACTCCTGAACTCAAGCAGTCCGCCCACCTTGGCCTCCAAAGTGCTAGGATTACAGATGTGAGCCACGCGCCTGGCCTGAGGCCATGTTCCTAAAGCTCTGAGTTTATTCACAGCTTCAGTGTGTTTCTAAGATTATGCTTCTTAGATATATTTCATTGGGAAGAAAACGGGGTATGCAGTCAAGGATTCTGACTGTTTCTCTCTGTCTCTGGTACGCTACCCCTTGACTCCCCTCATTTTGAACTTCTTGCAATATCTAAACTTGTTACCTTGCCTCCAGTACTTACCCGTAATTGCTATTCTCCAGAACCTAATCAGTATTGTTCTGAATGGCAGACCTCATCATGTCACCTTCTCCTCAAAAATTCTTTGAAGGCTACCCTTCATGTATTAGCCCAAACTCATTTCTATATTCAGCATGGCATAGAAGCCCTTTTATAGCCTGGACCAAGCCCAGTCTTCTACTCCTTGCCCCTCAAATCTACTCCCTGCCACTCAAAAGGTCTCTTTCAAAAACCTCCTGGGTATGGACTGTTCGTTCCTCAAATATGCCAATCTCTGTCTCCAGTGGCTTTTCTCATTTTATTTCCTCTTCCAAATATATACTTCTTCCCAGATAATGCTCTACGCATCTTTTAAGATTCAACTTAAAATCACCTATCCTATGACGATAGGCTGGTCTTTTTAGATAGAATCAGAGCACATGTGCCTTTGTTAGACTCTCTTAAGCTTGCACACATTGTTTGCTAGTTGGGGGACCCCCCAGAGGCTGGTATAGGCCATTAGAGGTTCTAGAACCTATGTGGTGGTCGTTTAGGAAGTACCTTGAACTAAAAATAAGGGTCACTTGAATAAAAATTAGGGGAAAGTGGCTTTGGAGTTGAAAATTATTGCTCAAAAATACAGATCTTCCCAACATTCCTACCCAGAGGAAATTTAGATGGTGTTTTTGACAAGTAATCCTTAATTTTTACATCAAATTGAAAAGTGTTCTGTTTGTTATTGGCAAGAGTGAAAAAGAGTTTCCCAAATAGTGCTGAGTGGCAAACCCTGCAGCCTTCCAATGCCCCAGGTTTTCTGGTTTTATTTTAATGCAGCAAGCTGCTTTATGAGATCTGCAGCCACTTGAAATATGATTTACTACTCGTAAAAAGTTTCAAATGGATAATGAAGATTCAGGAATGAGACTCACAGTGGTGTAGTGTCGTCAATTTTGTTGCTGTTGTTCTACAGTACATCTCTGCCATTGAAATGAATTATTTATCATAATTTATTTCAAGCATGGAAAATAAAACTGCTTTCATTGTGATGTGTGCAGTAACATTCAGAATAGACACATTACATGCAGTACTCTCAATTAATTAATCCTGAAGTTTCATTCTAACTTTATCTTCTTTCTTATAAGCCAGGAGACTGACAGGTAATTCTTTTCCCAGTAAACTGGGATTAAAATGCATGTTTGGAGAACTAGGGGTGATGCTGGTAATAGAGTAAATTGAAACAGCAAAACTAAGTTGTGTTTTTCCTTAGATTTAACAATAGTTGGAAGAGTTTTTTCATTTTTGAAGCAATTAATCACTTTGAACAAAAGCGTCCCTTAGCT
The DNA here is from genome assembly GCF_000951045.1 of Mandrillus leucophaeus. Taxonomy (NCBI): domain Eukaryota; kingdom Metazoa; phylum Chordata; class Mammalia; order Primates; family Cercopithecidae; genus Mandrillus; species Mandrillus leucophaeus. The sequence continues at coordinate 2,876,505 of NW_012103299.1, read as the reverse complement.
TTCTGTAAGGAGGGGATGGCAGAGTGGGGGATGCTTTCAGTTTAGATGTGGAGGCATGCAGTGCTAATGTATGACCAAAACCAGCTGAGTTTCCTGGTCCTGAGGTGCTTTTGAGGTAAGAAGCTTCTTTTTTTAAGAGCAAGGCTAGCATTGTGCAAAGAACAAGTTGGCAGGGATCCCCAGTGATTCCGGGGGAGAGCAGGTCATTCGTAATTGATTGCAGTCTTGTTTCTTTAAAAGAGAGGCTCACCTCATCCTGCATTTCATTTGACTTTTTTTTTATTTAAAATGCTAAATATTTTTATTATAAGACTGCAAAAACACTATAAGCACTAGTAATGTTCTTAATATATAGAGATAATTTTAAAATTTAATGTAACTTAGATGGTAGAACTTAGTTAATCCAGGCAGGAAAATATAACTAATTATGTGCTTATTTATCCATTATGTTCATTTTTCATAGCATTCCACTAATATCACATAGGTGAATAGCAGATAGAGAGAACAATTGATTTCTTTTCCCTAAAGATAACTGTTATCTAATTTGAGCAGGATCGCATTTCAATATCTGCTGTACACATGACCTCAGGAACAGCATTTCAAAATGACAGAAACTCCCTTACTTCCACAAACCCTGAAAATCTGGAAGCTTTTTGTCTTTCAGCAGCACTCAGATTTTGCCTAATCCTGGGTCTCCAACCAGGGCATGGAGCTTAGGTGAAATTGCTGTGGAGATGTGTAGGTTTCTCTGCTTTTTCAAATCCTACTGTACTGTAAGCAGTCATGTTTTTTGTTTGTTTGTTTGTTTGTTTTTGTTTTATTGTTTTTGTTGGGGCCAGCCTTCCCCTTCTCTTTTATTGACCTTCTGAAAGGCCAATGACAAGTACCAGAAAATTCCTGAGACTCAGAAGCAGCTCTTGAAACTTAGATGCGTTTATTATTGGTTGTTCCTCAAAACATGACCAACTTATTGCATCAGAATGAAGGACAATCTAGCTTGGTCAGAAGTACAGATAATCTTGTATCCTATTCCTCTTCCCATTAAGGCTGACAAATTAAGATTAATAGATTGGCTGGGTGCAGTGGCTCACCCCTGTAATCCTAGCACTTTGGGAGGCTGAGGTGGGCGGATCATCTGAGGTCAGGAGTTCGAAACCAGCCTGGCCAACATGGTGAAACCCCATCTATACTAAAAATACAAAAAAAAAAATCAGCTGGGTGTGGTGGTCCGTGCCTGTGGCCCCAGCTATTGGGGAGGCTGAGGCAGGAGAATCGCTTGAACCCCAGAGGCAGAGGGTGCAACGAGCCAAGATCGCAACATTGCACTCCAGCCTGGGTGACAAGAGCAAAACTCCATCTCAAAAAAAAAAAGATTAACAGATTAAGTTACCCTATTCTATGGTGCATACCCTATTGGGCACAGCTCTGATCATCCTTTTTTTGTCCTCTGCCCTCCCCCACCCCACCCCCTATCCAGATCCAGACACAGCTATGCTTTGTCATTGGTCTCTCACCTTTTCTTTGGTCTGTCTTTTTGGTCTGTCCTTCCTTCGCCTAAACCAGAGCCTCCTTTTTCTTTTTTTTTTTTTTTTTTTTTTTTTTTTTTTTTTTTTTGAGGTGGAGTCTCACTCTGTTGCCCAGGCTGGAGTGCAGTGGCATGATCTCAGCTCACTGCAACCTCCGCCTCCGGGGTTCAAGCGATTCTCCTGCCTCAGCCTCATGAGCAGCTGGGATTACAGGTGCGAGCCACCACGCCTGGCTAATTTTTGTGTTTTTAGTAGAGACAGGGTTTCACCATGTCGACCAGGATGGACCAGGATTCATATCATCACTTTAGCTTCAGTTTTGTCTTTATGGTACAAATAGGGAGCAGGAGGGAATAGTCTGAATTTTTTTCTATTTCTTAGAACTTTATGGAACTTTTTTAGTTATATTATTCAGTATGCTTAAAATTAACAATGAAAAGTGTTCACTTTATAGGGAGTATTGTAACTCAAAGGAAATTGGCTTAATTTACTAATGTTTCCCATTATGTTAATTTAAATTGCTGTGTACATGGTACTCTTGGCGGGAGGAAAACCATTATTTTTATCAAAATGTTCAGTGGACCGTTTTCCAGTGACAGCCTGTTAAGGCTGCCATTGTTCGTCGTGAGAGTTGAGCTTTAGGTGGGAGGCAGGAAGGTCTGCTGAGAACTCTCCAGGAACCACTACCTTGGATTCTAAGCACAAGAATTTCAGTGGTGGCCTCACTCATCAGTAGGCAGCAGGGTGTCTGACCAGAGGAGGTACACAAGGACCACATATCTAAGAGACTCACTGAAGGTGGAAGAATGAGCCATGGCCAGAAATGAGCCTTGTTTGTCACACCATCAGTCCTCCAGATGTGCAGTAGGTCGTACTGCCTCAGCCACTATGCTGATGCTCTTGGTCCTCACACAGACAGGAAGACAGTGGCAGCCAGCAGACTGGCATATTGGACTTAGGCAGACCTATGCACATATCCTGGTTCGGCTTCACATCCTGGTAGCTGCAGTATCTTGATCAAGTTACTTATTTGCCGAGAACCTCAGATCCTTAGTCTATAAAATGGGAATAATATCAACTTCCCACAGTTAGTTGAGGATTAGAGACAGTGTATGCAAGTGTGCAGCAGAGCACTGAGCACCCAGATGATGCTCCATAAATGAGGGCTATTACTGTTGTTGGGTGGTGTGAATACTTGTCAGGCACAGCCTGCTCTTAGGTGAAAGTTCTTGTCATTAGCAATGATGGTGCCCAGGCCTTTGACCTTTGCAACCCGCAAGTCCCTACAAAGGCACTCTCGAGCTGGCTATAGGACAGCAGTGGCATAGAAGAGTTCTCAGGCTGTACACACAAAAACAAGATCCTTGCAAATGAACAATGTATTACTTCCAGTAGGTAATCATTTGAAGTTTTAGTCATAGATTAAGACAAGAACTTCCCTGTTTTCTGTATAGTGCCCTTTCATCTCTTTAGCTCTTTATACTTTACCTTCTGATATGTCATTCATCCTTTTGCATTTATTCATTTATGTATTTACTCTTTCAGTTGCTCTTTCCTAAATCTCTGATGTGTGTCAGTGCCTAACCCTAGGCCCTGGGGATACAGTACCACAGGAGTTTGCAGTCTGGTCTCCCCACCCCGCTGCCATTGCAGTCATCACCCTGTACTCATTCAAGTTGGCTTTTTCCATTTTCTCAGCCTCTGCTCCTATTTCTCCAACCATCCTGCTCTTTGATAATGTCCAGCCATCAGATTCTAGACACACTAAGCCTTCAACTTTCTTAGAAAAAAAATACGGTTCACTGTTTAGCAGTAAAGCATCCAACACAAGCCACATCTTTGTCTATTCTATTTCAGCAGGAGACAGAACAGAAGTGGTTTAAATTGGGCATTTCAGCCAGGCATGGTGGCTCACTCCTAGCACTTTGGGAGGCTGAGGTGGAAGGATTGCTTGAGACCAGGAGTTTGAAGCTGCAGTGAGCCATGATCACACTACTGCACTCCAGCGTGAGCATCAGAGTGAGACCCTATCTCTAAAAATAAAAATGAACAGGCTGGGTGCCGTGGCTCATGCCTGTAATCCCAGCACCTCGGGAGGCCAAGGCAGGCAGATCACTTGAGGTTAGGAGTTTGAGACCAGCCAGGCCAACATGGTGAAACCCCATCTCTACTAAAAATAGAAAAATTAGCCAGGTGTGGTGGTGCATGCCTGTAGTCCCATTTACTTGGGAGGCTGAGACAGTAGGATCACTTGAGCCCAGGAGCAGAGGTTGCAGTGAGCTGAGAGCGCGCCACTGCACTCTAGCCTGGGTGATAGGAGTGAAATCCTGTCTCGATAGATAGATAGATACATACATACATACATACATACATACGTAAATATAAAGTGAGCATTTAGTTACCGCCTTGCCATAGAGAAAGTATGACTCGGGCCAGACACGGTGGGCACACGCCTCTAATCCCAGCACTTTGGGAGGCTGAGGCAGGCAGATCATGAGGTCAGCAGTTCGAGACCAGCCTGACCAACATGGTGAAACCCCGTCTCTACTAAAAAAAATACAAAACTTAGCTGGGCATGGTGACACGTGCCTGTAAACCCAGCTACTCAGGAGGCTGATGCAGGAGAATCGCTTGAACCCGGGAGGCGGAGGTGCAGTGAGCTGAGATTGTGCCGTTGCCCTCCAGCCTGGGCAACAGAGCGAGACTCCATCTCAAAAAAAAAAAAATGAAAGAAAGTATGACGCAGCATATTTGGGTAGGAAAGTCCAATCTGCTTTATGCTTGTGCTTTACATCCCATGTTAGGGTAGAAGAGTGAGAGAGGAGCTGGGGAATGAACAGAGATACAGATCACACAACATTGCTTTGTTTTACTTTTCCAGGTCAAATATTTGTCATTTTGTGTTTTATTTAGAATTACAGGTTTTCAGAACAACAGAAACATTGTCATTCAAAATCCTTACAAATACATGTGCCAGATCAAATAATGATGCTTTCTGAACTGTTTCCTATTTTCGTTGTATATGTGTCTGTGTTTTACAGCAACCCTCAACAAAGTTAGATAGTTGTGAAGAGACTATAATCTCATTGATCTGTATCTCATCAGGACATGAAGTGGGGCCCTTCATTGAGCCATGAAATTCCACTGGGCTAGGCCAGAGAGAGTAGCTGCAGTAGCAGTAAAGGAGCAGTAGATTGATGCCTACTATGTGGCAAGCACGGTGTCAAATGCTTGATATATGTCAGAGAAGTTATTCCTCACAGCAGCCCTTTGAAGTAGCTGTTACTGTCCTCCATTTTATATGTAGAGAAATAAAGTCTCAAGTAAGTGAAATGACTCGTCCGATGTCTCAAGTTAAGTGGCAGGGCCAGATTGGGATTCTATTTTGATTGGCTCCGAAGCCTGGCTTTACCATACCACGTTGGTTTCTCTTCGTTGAGAGAAATTTCCTAAAACTCCTGCCAAATCCTGTGGGAAGGATGGAGGAGAATGAGGAAGCACCTGAGGCAGTGTGGAGTGTGCGTCTCCTAAGTGGAGCAAGTCCTACAACTCTACCTCAGAAATGGGCCCTTCCCTGGTTTGGCAGAATAGCTGCTCAGGGTGATGCAGTAGATACTGTATGTGTTTTCAGACATAGGCCCTAGAAAATGTAGCCTATGTTGGGCACATTTGTTTAATTTTATTTTATTTAGATCTAGACCTCTAGAAGTGGGGCAGATTTGAAACAGCCATTCCAGCCATCCCTGTGGCAGTATTGGAAGTGAGCAGAAGTTGAAGGATTGGAGCCTCAGCTCACACAGCCATTCCTTGTACCAAATACTGATGGTGCCTTGTGACTCACTGTGGGCCAGGTGGTGCAGAATTGCCAAGAGCTGTCTCCTTTCAGTATTCATGTATTTGTGTCGTTAACCACAGAAAGCCTCCCACCAGAGATTTCATATGACCTGGGAAGTGATTCTGTACTTAAGCATTTCATCCAGTATTCTTCCACATGCTCCTTCTGCAAAGGAATTTGCCCCCATTGGTTGGCTGTTTCCCCCATACCCTACTGTAAGATATTACAAAAAATAATTCTGGATATGGGCCGCCATGTCAGTACCATTTAAGCAGATTTGCTCACTAATTTTCATATTTCCAGAAGAATAAAAAAGAAAAAAAAATCACCCATTTTAACCAACTTTATTTTTAGAAAAGTGTTTTATTCAAACATCTCCTTACTTATTACAGACATAAATACATGCATTCAGACAAATGAATACACAGGAGAACCGTATAAAGTAATTGGTGCATCACTTCAAGATGCTTTGTCAGTTACTGGAGGAATTTGGTGCCTCTAACTTTAATCTTTTCCATTAAACTATCCGTTTTGCCTTCAGATTGTGAAGCCCATAATATTTTAGACTGTCTAGATGGATCTGTTAGTTTTGCTTGTCAGTGTAATTTGTGGCTCTATGACTTTGGGTGGCTTGTTAGATTGTACATGGAAACTTGTGATCTGCAAATGATGTTCAACATCCCAAGCTTAAGTCCTAGCCTCTCCCCAGAGAGACTGGACATAGAATAAATACGCAAGTGGCAGATTTCATTTGCAACCAGCCTAATTGTTATGATGATGTATAGAATGGCAGACTTTTAGAACTGCAAAAAAGCTCATTACTGTTACTATATACCTTAAATGTTTATAGCACTTTTTACTCTTTGCAATGCATTTTGTATACACTATCTCATTTGATTCTCAGAGCTTCCTTGTGCTGGATTATTATTTCCCTCCTTATAGTTAATGAAACTAAGACACAGAGAGAGAGATTCAGTAACTTGCCTGATATCACAGGGTAAACTGGATTTCAAAAAATACCAGAGGACAAAACCAGCTGTGTTCCAAACAAGCCAGGTCACCGAAGCCCAATAAGGAATGGTGTGTGCAGTGATCTTTGCCACATAACGGCCATTTCCCCTGCCCTCTTTGGGGGAAAGGAGTTCTGGAGCTGTGGGAACAGAAGAGCTTAGAGGTAGGAGGTAAAGAGTCCAAGAAGCAGAAACTGTATCATCAGCTCCACATGAATGACAGAAACCTGTTTCACAGCCACTTGCCTGGACTGTTGCAGCAGCCTCATCCCTCGTCTTCCTCCTTTAGTTTCACCTGCACAGTACACATTCTACATGTCCCCAAAGAGATCTTTCTTAAATGCAAATCAGAGCATGTCTCCACCTTTGCTGCAAGCATATCACTAACTCCCCGCTACCATCAGGATGAAGTCCAGATTCCTCAGCAGGGTCTTCCAGTCTGGCACTAGCGTCTCACCTCTGGCCCACCTCTCTTCTCTCCTGTCATGCTAAGTTTCTTACCATTGCAGAACCCTTTGTGTGCATCCACACCCTCCTTTTTTGATGCCTTCTCTGCTTAGAACACATTTATAATGAACTCCTTAAATGTTCTCCGTGGAGTCTTCCCTGACTTCTCCTCAAGGACCCAGAATCATCCCTCCTTCCTCTACATGCCCACTGCACTTTGCCCAGCCCTACTTCCTGTTATTTCTCTCCTAAGTAGTCTCCCCCAGGAGGTTTCAAGCTACTTAAGGTCAGAGGTTGTGATAAATGCCTGTATTATCTTATCTCCCCTATGGGTCTTACAGGCTGAATTTAAGAGAACGGATGAGGAATGTACATGTAGGAATGAATGAGTGAGTGAGTGAATTAGTGAACGAAGAGTGAAGAGAAACCTTGAACAGCCTAAGGCAGCAGGAAACATGATGTTCCAGGGTCACATGGAATGGGTCCCTTTCCCCTCCCTCTCTCCAAGAGGGGCCATGGAGAGATTTCATCTGTATAACATGACCTCTTATGTGAAATGGGAGGCAGACAGGAAGGTGAGCTGAGCTTTTGCCTGGTGCCCTAGCATAGAGGAAAGCGTATCAGGTTTGAGAGACAGGGACTGATCATCTTAGCTCAGTGACCTCTTGACTTCTGCCTATCTGGAATATTCTCACCAAGGCTTTCAGAGGTAGAAGCTCTTCCACAGGGAGCTAGCTGGGGGTCTTTGCCAATAGTTTCTACAGGCAACATTATAAGCTAGAGTCTAGGCTGTTTGTCCAGGAAGAGCTTTCACAGCTGTTAGCAAGATGGAGGGGTGGAATTTGAGCACATGAAAGGCCTGGGATTAGGGGGACTCTGAGCCAGGGCATCTCATCTTTATGTGACTCTATCTTCTAGATGATGTCTGTCCTCCTGAACACCATTGTCTTTGAAGACTGTCGGAACCAGTGGTCAGTATCCAGGCCTCTCCTGGGGCTCATCCTGCTCAATGAGAAGGTGAGTGTGATTGCAGGAAGTCACGGGAGGTGGTCCCTGGGAGAAGAGAGCAGCTGTAAACTAGGGTGAGCTGTGATGATGAAGGACAGAGAAGCAGAGCCAACTGAGTTTGAACTGGGGCCTTGAGAACTCCATGAGGCTGTATTCCCCTACAAGGCCCTTCCCCTAAGGTCTCAGATCTTCTTCAGGTAAGCAGAGGCCTCAGAACAGGTGCTTCTGGAGCCCAGAGCTCCCGCTCACCAGCTGGGTGGTTTGCTCAGTAGTGTTTCAAGCTTGTCCTCACTCCACTCCCCCCATTCCAGGAGAATTCTGAGCAACAACCCTTTTTGCCTTCCTTGACACTCTTTATATCTGAGATCCCCACTGCCCTAGATGGTGGCAGCAGCAGCCCATCAGAGATTCCTCACAGAACCAGCAGCCTTCATCTGGGGAGCACACGTCTCCAGCTTCTTTAGAGGACTCACCACCTGGGCTACCTCCCAAGCCTCTCCAGCTTCCTGTTGAACCCATGCATCTCCCTAGTAGTCAGTAGGAACAGTGCATTACAGCTTGGGAGAATGAATTGTCTATACACTAAGATAGTACTGGGGAAAAAGACAGTGAGATTAGAGGCAGCTGCATGCATTAAAATTCAAACTAAAATCCCAGCCTTGGAAGGAAACTAATAGAAGAAGAAAATATATCAAAAAGAGAAGAGCTGTCTCATCATTCACCTGTGCTGAAGTATCCAATTTTAGCCACATTCAGTAGCACTGTCATTCATCTTCCCTCGGTGTTATTGTGATTTAAATCCAAGCTCTATAAAAGAGAGCAGTTCTTTTAAAATGATTGAGAGGGAATAAGGGCAAATTCAGTGTTTGGAAAAAGCTTATGACATCACAATATTATACTTTACTGATGGAGGCAATATTTCACCGTTTAGGATGAAAAACTAATAATTTTCTATTTGGTGTGAGTCACTGCATCATTATAAAAGGGAAAAATAAGTAGTTTTGTGCATTCCCAATCTTGTTCAGTAAGACATTGTGGTTTAAGTATAATGCCTCTGATATATAGTATTTAAGTATTAGTCTGACTACATATTAATTATGTGTGTTTTCTGATGTAAGCTGTTTTAATGTATGATAGAAATTAAATATCATGCTTTTTGGGCTTGGAAGAATAAATGCATGACTGGCAAAATGTTGTCTTTGTGCTGAAATTAGGCTGTTTCCAATGATTAGGAGCTGTGTTTAGCATCAGAGCTTGTGTTTGTATAAAAGCCCACAGTCCTCAGCAGAAAAGAAAAGGCTGTGCAGATATTTGTGACCAGGCATGACAGATATTTTTCTTAGTGCCAGAAAGCTCTCCCCAAACTAAAGCAAGCCCCTCCAGTACCCCACCTCAGAGGAGTAAATCCATTCTAGCCCCCAAGGACAGAGACTTGGAACAAAGCCCGAAGTTGTTTAAGGAGTGACTCACGGAAGCCAGGAAAGATGATAAGGCCTGAGGAAAGACCCTTGGCCTTGCCTTCAGTCACTTAAAATGCTCCCTGGGCATTTTTAGTTATTTCCTTCAGCCTGGAGACCCCTCCCATTTCAGTCTTTCTGTGATTAGAAGAGATGAGAGTCAGGAAAAGCATGCATTCAGTCCCCCACAGAGGAGACAAGGACTTCATCAGCCTAAGCAGTGACAATAGAACAATTACAGCAAGACAGTTTATGGAAGGGATCATAGAATTTATAAGTAGGAGTGTCTCTATGGCGTAGATTTTCTCTAAGGGCTTAAAGTTCAACGTGGAACTAGACAAAAACTCCTCTGAGCATTAGTGAGCCCTGAGTAGATGAGAGCTGGTCTAGCCATCCCCCTACCAGCTGTCTTCGGGCCGGGTTTGGAGTCAGAGCTCTGACACTATTCTGTCGCCCATCAGTATTTCAGTGAACTGAGAGCGAGTCTGCTAAGCAGCCAGCCTCTCGCCAGGCAGGAGGTCCTCGCCCAGTGCTTCAGAAACCTCATGGAAGGAGTGGAGCAGAATCTGTCCATCAAGAACAGAGACAGGTGAGCATTGCCCAGTAGTGTGTCGCTGGGGAAAGTAGACATTCCAGGTTTGTAGAAAATAACTGTCTTGTGCGTGACACAGCTCACACATGGATGTCCCTTTTCTGTTTCACCTGGTGATCCTAGACTCAGTTCCATTCCAAATTCAGTAAATATTATTGGTTATTTGCTTTCTTCCAAGTGTCATACTAGGCATTATACTGGGATGCAGAGATTAATCAAATGTAGTCTCTGCCCTTAAGCAGTTTACAATTCAACAGGAGAGATACGAAAAAATAACTACAACTGAAAGATAAAAAGAAGGAAAGTGCAAATCTGCTGGAAAGTGAAGAAAGACTTCTTGGCATTTGAACAAACATAGGCCTTGAGGTCAGACAGACCCCAGTTATAGCTGAGTTAGGATCCTGACTATAGCTAATAATAATGTATTGTATATTTCAAAATAGCTAAAAGAGAGAACTTGAAATGTCCCCAACATATAGAAATGATAAATACTCTAGGTGATGGATACCCTAAATCCTCTGACTTGATCATTACACATTGTGTGCATGTAACAAAATATTGCATGTACCCCATAATGATGTAAAAATATTATATATTAATTTAAAAACAAATTGGCCGGGCACGGTGGCTCACGCCTGTAATCCCAGCACTTTGGGAAGCCGAGGAGGGCAGATCACCTGAGGTCAGGAGTTTGAGACCAGCCTGGCCAACATGGTGAAACCCTGTCTCTACTAAATATACAAAAATTAGCTGGGCGTGGTGGCACGTGCCTATAGTTCCAGCTACTCAGGAGGCTGAGCTAGGAAAATCGCTTGAACCTGGAAGGCAGAAGTTGCAGTGAGCCGAGATCACACCACTGCACTCCAGCCTGGGCAACAGAGTGAGACTCTGTCTCAAAAATAATAAATTTAAATTAAAATTTTTTTAAGATGATATTTTATATCTAGCCTTTGTAGGTTGTGTGGCAGTAGACAGTTAACTTCTCTACTCCTCAGTTTCTTTACCAGTGAAATGGAGATGGTAATAATCAGTTGTGATATTTAAATGACAGAACGCAGTGAAGCATGGCATCTGGGGCCTATGACCTACAGTATTAGTTTCCCCCTCTGCCTGTCATTTAAGAATGGCTGGTATCTCAGTTGCCAATGAGATCTAAATGAAAGGAGCCTGAACTTATCAGCTAGGTCTGACTTTATTCATTCATTCATTTAGTTCATAAAACTTTATTCAGAATCTACTGTGTAGGCATTGGGGTTACCAGTGGTAAACCAATTATTTAAGGTTCCTCCCCCTCATGGATCTTACATTCTAGTAGAAAAGACAGACAGTAATGAATGATGGAGAAAGAACATGTGTTCAGGAGAAAAAAAAAAAAAAGATCTGCACCATCCTTTTATAAATGCAGTAGCATTCAAATGCTGCTCCATTTGAAATGCAAATCATCAGTGTATTCTGGAGTTACCAGCCTGGGCTTTGGTAATACATGACCAAGTCAGTTGGGGTCTGCAGACATATTCCCTTGACTGTTCGCTTCAAGATCCTCTATCACGCAGAAAGGGACAACCTCAGAAGCCAGCCGATGAGACTTGAATGGGGAAGCCCTAGGTGTCTCGGTGGAAATTACTTCACCTAAGGCTTGGAAATTTGAGTACTGCCTCCTGAGCTGCTCTGTGAAATGATGGCAGGTGGTCCTCCTAGTTTAATGAGAGTAATAGGCAGCGAAGACTGACTGTTGTCCATGTACCAGGCACTGTGTTGAGTACTTACAGGCATACAGGCATTGCCTCAAACTGACCCAATAAATTCTTTTTTTTTTTTTTTTTTTTTCTTGAGACAGATTCTCGCTCTGTTTCTCAGGCTGGAGTGCAGTGGCACAATCTTGGCTCACTGCAGCCTCCACCTCCCAGGTTCAAGTGATTCTCCCACCTCAGCCTCCCAAGTAGCTGGGTTTACAGGCGCCCGCCACCACACCTGGCTAATTTTTTATGTTTTTAGTAGAGACGTAGTTTCACCATGTTGGCCAGGCTGGTGTCAAACTCCTGACCTCAGGTGATCCACCCGCCTTGGCCTCCAAAAGTGCTGGAATTACAGGCATGAGCCACTGCAACTGGCCTAAATTCTCACTTTCTACAATCCCTTGAGTAACTACTCATATTAGGTACCAAGACAAGAGGTTAAGTATTCATCCAGTATCATCTGACTCGTAAGTGTCGAGCTAGGATTTGAACCCAGGTAGTCTAACCCCATGCCCCCTCTTTTTCAGCTACTAAATTCAGTTTTCTCACCTGTAAAATGAGGATACTCATACCTACCTCAGGGAAGACTTGTGATGATTAAATGAGCTTATCAGTAAACTCAATCCAATGCCTGGCACATAAACTTTTGTTCTTTTTTTAATAATCCTTACCATCTATGTGTAATTTAACTTTTCTAAAATTGTTTTTTAAAAGTAGAACCACAAAATATACACCTCAAGATGGTCAGAGTGAATTTAGTGGCAACCCTGTTTTCCAGGAAGGGATGAGGAGTTGGCAGTACTGGTGGCAGAGCAGCAGTGGCGATGAAACTGGAGAGAAAGGAGCTCAGCTGAAATCTAGAGCCTTCCTCCAGGAGGGGCCTCCCCAAAGTCCTGAACTCCAAAGTGGCCTTATCGTCCAGAAATTCATGGAGGCTTGGCCTCATTACTACCCTTGACCCTTTCTTCCTCTTTCTGCAGGTTCACCCAAAATCTGTCTGTATTCAGAAGAGACGTGGCAGAGGCTCTGCGCAGTGACGGCAGCACTGAACCATGCAGTCTCGACATGATGAGCTGACCCGATTTTTCTGACCATGTGTGGAGCAGCCTTTGTCAAGAGAGTCCTGAAGGTCTGGGTCTCAGGACAGTGATGTTGGCTAGCCCAGGGGAATGTATTTTTCAAAATATACAAGCAACAACAAAAGCCCTACCTTCTTCTATGTCTAACCTAATTATAAGAATTTCTAATAGTACACAGTGTAAATTCAGTCTTTTCTCTGAAAAGCAAAGGATGTGTTTTCAGTCTTTCTATCAAATATTATGTTTGTTCTCCTAATGCTCTGAAAGGATATGGAAACAATATTTAACCAAAGAACAGAATAAACCAGGTTTGCACCTAAGTGTGTACTAGTTTATGGTTCTGCAATCAAGGTTGTCAATTTGTTGGAGATGCAGCCTTCACCATGGACTCTGGATTGAGATGAATGCCACTGGAACCTGTTAAATGAGTAGTTTGTTATGTGTCTGGAAGAAGCAGCGTTAGGGACTTTGGGCTGTGAGCATTTAGAACGAGCCTGGAAGCACTACAGAGCATCCCACAGGACCACACGCAGGCCTCCCTGCCTCAGCTGCATCTGATAAAGTTGAGAGACAGTAACACAATTAAATGACTTACAAACAATGTTTGCTTTTCACTGGCATAAATCTGAAGTGGTTCAGTCTAGAAGAATTAAGCTGTGCAATTACTGCCTGCAGAGATATTTCTTCAGGAGGAATCATGTAGCCCCAGTCAGGAGTTCTGGGTGGTGCCAGCATCCAGTCCTCTGCCTCCATTTAATTTTTAAGAGAAGGTGAAGGTAACTATTAGAATATAATATTTGAAGCAGCTCTGCCTTCTTAGGGCTACCCAAAACAGTTCTAGGTGCTAAAATTCAGATTTTCAGAGGATGAGAAACAGCTGGTTTCCAACTCTCCACAAAAACTCTTATTACTGTTGGGACTTGGGATTGCGACTTAACCCAAACCCAGAACATGAAGACGACCTTCACAGTTTGTGCTACACTGTTACTAGGCTATTAATTTGAGATTGCCCACTGTCAAGTGTTTTACTGTCTCACTGCTGTTTTTATGATTCTGGCTTACAATAAATATTGTGTCCTTTGTTTCTGATAAGACATGAAAGGTTGGCCTTACTGTTGAACAAGAAGTAAATCCACAGGCTCCTGTTATAATCTCATTTCTCAGACTTGTGTTTCTTGAAACCTTTCTGGATAGTTGAGTTTTGCAATAGGCTTGTCATATAAAAGCAGAGTCACTCAAATTTATCTCAAAATGTTTGTCTTCTGTGTCTGAAGGAAATGAGGGGAAAGTACGTTACATATGGGGTTACTTCTAGTATTCGATGGATAAATAAGCTTTGGTCTTACACTATGTTTCATTAGAAATGGGATTTATAATTTTCCTTGAGAAGGTGAATTCTGAATTCTGTAAAACATCAGCTGTTCAGAGAAGTTTGACATGAATTTCTGTTTCTTAAAGGCGTATAAGTGCACACTCACCACACAGAAATGTGTTAAGAAAGGTTTGTCCCATTCTGGCATTCTTTACAGATGTCCAGTATCTAAAAGCACCATATTGTTTGCATTAAAATGTTCACCAGAAAATGACCATGGGCACTCACTTCTCCTTGCCACACTGCCAGAGGTCACCTGGTGATTTCACAGCAGACAAGAATGGCTCCATAAGACTTGGCCTTGGAGAGCTGTTCTCAGAGGACAGGTCAGGCCTACCCCACTGCTGACGTCTACAGGACCTGCTAGTAGAGCTGGCCTCACAGAGCACACTGCAGGCAGCGTGTGTCAGCTGGAGAAGACTCAGCAGACAGTTATTGAACATGTATTGTGCCCTTTACATACATGATCTCTTCTAGTCCTCACAAGAGCCCTCTAAAGTTTAGACAGTATTAGCTCCACTTTGCAGATAAGGAAACCGAGGTTAAAAGATGGTGTCTATAGCTTACATGGGTCACACAGGCAAGATTTGAACCCAGATCTGTCTCACCTCAAAGGAATTCCTGGCCCCTTGCAAGGAAGACCTGTATTTCAGAATGGTGAGTTGAAACCAGTTAATATTTAGGTCCATTATCATCTGTTTCTCAGAACTCTATTGTTACATAACACATTACTCCAAAACTTAGTGCCTCGAAGCCACATTTATTAACCGACGGTTCCTGTAGGTCCGGAATTTGCAGCTGGGTTTCAGGCTCGCTCTCTCACAGGCTGTGATCATCTCAGGGCTTGACTGGGTAAGGCTCTGCATCCAGACTCACTCGCGATGGTTAGCAGGAGTCAGTTTCTCACGGGTTGTTGCCTCAGTTTCTTGCCAAATGGGTCTCTTCACAGGGCAGCTCACAGCATGGAACCTTGTTTCATCAGAGAAGAGCCAGAGAGATTGCAGCAATCTGGAAGTCACCGTCTTTTATAACCTAATCTCAGAAGGGCCATCCCATCACTTTTGCTGTATTCTGTTCATTAGAAGTAAATCACAAGGTAGGGATCATTGGGAGCCATCGTCCTTTTTTTTTTTTTTTTTTTTTTTGAGACAGAGTCTCGCTCTGTCACCCAGGCTGGAGTGCAGTGGCACGATCTCCGCTTACTGCAAGCTCTGCCTCCCGGGTTCACGCCATTCTCCTGCATCAGCCTCCTGAGTAGCTGGGACTACAGGCGCCCGCCACCACGCCTGGCTAATTTTTTGTATTTTTAGTAGAGACGGGGTTTCACCGTGTTAGCCAGGATAGTCTCCATCTCCTGACCTCGTGATCCGCCTGCCTCGGCCTCCCAAAGTGTTGGGATTACAGGCGTGAGCCACCGCGCCCGGCCATTGGGAACCATTTTCAAAGCTGTCTGCCAAAACTCTTGTCTGGCTGTTGCTAGAAAGGTTGAGTTTTAGCTGTAAATTTCTTTCTTAAAACCTGGAAAGGAACCCTCCTTTTCCTTTAGAGGGCCAGGTTCCATTCTGAGCCCTTACTGAGGGAGGAAAAGGAAGTGGGGGAGCTGGGATGTTTAAGGATCACACTCACGCATACTACACACTCATCCCACAGTGGATGAGAACCGGATTTGGGACTCTGCCTCCAAGACTGCCACAGTCTGCCTTGGTGAGGGACGGGGGACTCTTGAGAAGAGACCTGGAGTTCCACGTGGGAGTGGGCCCTGTAGGGACATCCTGTCCCAAGGATAAAGCATGCACAGGCCGGGCGCGGTGGCTCAAGCCTGTAATCCCAGCACTTTGGGAGGCCGAGACGGGTGGATCACGAGGTCAGGAGATCGAGACCATCCTGGCTAACACGGTGAAACCCCGTCTCTACTAAGAAATACAAAAAACTAGCCGGGCGAGGTGGCGGGCGCCTGTAGTCCCAGCTACTCGGGAGGCTGAGGCCAGAGAATGGCGTGAACCCGGGAGGCGGAGCTTGCAGTGAGCTGAGATCCGGCCACTGCACTCCAGCCTGGGCGACAGAGCGAGACTCCGTCTTCAAAAAAAAAAAAAGCATGCACAGACACAAACCTGTGGAGGCCGTGTGAAAGACAACTAATGGAGCTGCTGGGTCTAATCAGATTCAACTTACTCAGATTGAACAACAGGAAAAATGAGTGCTGGCAGTTCCAAAGGGCCTACCACTTCACACACGTGCTCAGAGAGGATGAGGTGGGAGGTGTGGCTGCTGTTTGCGCACCCACCTTTCTGATGGGATTCTAGTGTACAGACAGATGGACTGTTCCTGCAATGTGGGTGCTAAGTCCAGCCAGCTGCTTCAGGGATGCTCAAGCAAGAAACAGTTTGAAGGGATTTTTACTTTGCTCAATTTTTGCCTTCCACACTGACTTCAGAACCTGGCCCCTGAGAAAGATGTAGTCTGCCTGTATTCCGGATGTTTCTGTTACTCTGTGTTTTCCAATCAGGCTTCTCTAGGATGGGGGACAAAGGAGTGTAGAGTCCCTGCACTGTATGTGATTATCTGAACTGCCCAGAAAAGCCCCCCTGGCCTTCTCGACTCCCTTCTATTGGCCCTGACATCCTTTAAGTACCTACGGATTATGGTAGTGAGGGCCCCTTTCAAAATGCAGAAGTGGCTTGCCATGTAGCTATTAGCTGAGATTAGTGACCAGATTAGCTAACTACCAACAGCTGGATATGAGAACCGAAAACAGAGTGGGTTTGGTGAGAAAAATTGAAGAAACTGAAAGATCCAGCATATGGGAAACTTGATCTAGATGTTCAGCAGTTTTGGGGAAGTAACATTTGAGAGAACTCAGCCCCTTATGAGGAGGGAAAGGAGTGCCTGAAGAGAAAAGCAGGGTAGAGTAAAAAGGGAGGAAGTAAATGTTTCTTTTTTTTTCTTTTTTTTTTTAAGACAGGATCTCACTCTTGCCCAGGATGGAATGCAGCGGCACGCTCACAGCTCACTGCAGCCTCAACCTCCTGGGCTCAAACAATCCTCCCACCTCTGCCTCCTGAGTAGCTGAGACTAGAGGCCCATGTCACTGCACCCGGCGAATTTTTGTATTTTTTGTAAAGACAGGGTTTTGCCATGTTGGCTAGGCTGGTCTTGAACTTCTGGGCTCAAGCGATCTACCTGCCACAGCCTCCCTAAGTGCTGGGATTACAGATGTGAGCCACCACTCCTGGTCTTAAAAGTTTTAAGATGAACATAAAATAATCAGAACTGCTATCATTTATTGAGCGCCAAATAAGCATTGCAAACTGCTATCTCATTTTACGCTTCCTGGTAAGAATGTCAAGAATTATTATCCCCATTTTAGAGATGAGAAAACTGAGACTAAAAGACTGACCCAAAGCCACATAGCTAGAAAGTAGACACCCCATAATTCAAAGTCAGATCTGCCTGACCTCAAAACTCGTGTTTCTTTTTCACTATAATTCCTTGAACTAGGTCCTTCACAGCTGGGCCTAGGGGACAGTTGGGTGGGAGAACTCAATGTGAACCACTTTGACACCTACAATGGGACTAGGCACTCCCAGCAAAAGGCCAGTGCAGGACCTGGGCCCATTGTGTGCTGTGTCTGTGGGTCCTGCCACCGATTCATCCTCCTCCCTGAACTTCCTAAAATCATTCTTGAGACTTTTAAATGTTTTATTGAGGTGCAAGTTTACAATGACAGCAAACCTTTCAAACTACAGCAAGAGTAACCTGCCTCCTTGGCATATTAAAAAATAATGTTAGTGTCGGTTTTTACGTCCCATAGTTTGGATTGCTGATAAGAGTGCTTCCTTGACAAGATTCTTTTTGAGGTTTACAGAAAGCGTAATAAAATATGTAAGTTACATTTCCACAAACAAAAGCTATAACATAAGTTATTTATAAGTGTGAGATACAAACAGTATCACGATAAATAAACCATAAAGGGTACCTGCAACATTCATCTTAATGTAATTTGCCCAACGAAAGTGTTGAAACGAAGTCAAATTGAGTAGAGAAATCTGTCAGGAAGGGAGGAAAGTTGTGGAGCACAAATGGGAAAAATGGCTGATGTGTAGGGGAAGGAAACAAGGGCATGAGATCAGGTTTGGAGGTCCCTGAGAAGGCCACCCCCTGCATTTGCCCACCCTGCCTGTCCTTACTCCCCTGAGCCTGAGCACACTGACCGATTCCTGCCACCCTGCACACGCTGCCATCTGCACAGTCCCTGCTCACGTGCCCTGTATTATCTCCATCAGTCCCCTACCCCATGGAGAAAGGAATCTCTCCCTGCTCCCCTCTCCTCTAACCCCCGGCCCTAGGGCCAGCTTCCTCAGGCTGCTGCCAGCCTCCCTGCCAGGGCCTGGGTCTGGCCCAGCCCAAGCACCTTGGAAATCATTCTTTCACATCACCTGCCACAGATAAAGCTAATGAGCCGGATAAATAAGATCAGTTCTGAGGGGAATGACAGAAATCAACGGGTAGAGAGGATGATGACGTGAGGGTGCTGCTCTGGAGGATGGGCAGAGAGGTGAGGGCTGGCCTGGGTCGTAAAGGATGGGAGGAACCAGCCATGGGGGTGCTGGGGAGGTGAATGCCGAACTGAGTGCATGCAAATGCCTGCGCCCAATTCTGACCCCTTTTTCTTACCCCTTGTCTGACCTTGCTTTGTGCTATTGAGTTTAATACTACAAACCTTGATAATGTCCTCGAGTCCTCCACACCCTGGACCCAGCCCTGGGACATGGGATCAAATGCCACCAACACCATTTTGCC
Source organism: Mandrillus leucophaeus (assembly GCF_000951045.1). Taxonomy (NCBI): domain Eukaryota; kingdom Metazoa; phylum Chordata; class Mammalia; order Primates; family Cercopithecidae; genus Mandrillus; species Mandrillus leucophaeus. The sequence goes on along the minus strand of NW_012103299.1, from coordinate 2,857,643 downwards.
TGAAAGGAACTCTCAAGCCAGTAGGGGAGAAGAGTGAGCCCCACTATGGCCAGCCTTCACCGCCACTCTTGGGCTCATTCACCCAGACCCTGCACTGATTCCCCTCCCCACTCCATCCCGTGACTTACAGTCTTTACCACCTACTCCCAAATAGGGGTGTAAGGTAAAGGAGAAAGTGTGGGCTTTGTAGTCTAAAAGTCCTGGGTTCAAATCCTAGCTCACCCCTTTCCACCACGTGCCCTTTTCCTTCCACTGGCTGGCAGACTCTTGAGACTGATCAGACCTCCTCAGGAAGGTTCTTCCCCACATCCTGCCCACTGGGGGAAGCAGTGATGAAGAGCCCAGACTGCTTTGTCCCCACTGTGAGATGGGGAAACCAAGCCCCTGCACTGGGGTATGGTCCAGGAAATGTGAGTAGGTGCTCAGTAAATATTCGCTGAATAAATAAATGAATGGGCGAATAAATTTGGGCAAGTGTCTTTAGAGCCTTCCATCAGGAAAACTGGAAGGGCCCGTAGGGACTCCGAACTAGGGTGTGTGAGCCAAGAACAGCACAGCAGGTCAGCCACCTGTGACATGGTGTATGTGCCAAATTGTGTTTCTGTCCTTTTCTACGGAAGCAGACCACAATATTTTCATCGGTGTTCAAATAGGGTAGCTGACCCAAATACTTTTCAAGTCCTGATTCAGTCTCTACCCCCATTTCACAGATGGGGAAATGCAGTCCCATTTCACTCAGGAAGTCAATGGCAGAATGAGCCTGGAGGAGCCTCCCACAGCTGGGTTCCTGGGCCAGTTGGAAATCCCAGCATCTTTTCTGTCACCGCTGAAGCCCCACCATCTTCTAGATGACTCTCAGCAAAGCCTCCACCAGCTGCACCCCTTTCTCCCAGCTTCTTCATGGAGAAGAGGAGAGGATGTGCTGCGTCCTGAAGGTCTCTCTAGCTCCAGGAATCCTGGTCCTGGTTCTTACAATTCTCATTTCCTAATTTCTTTCAGTGTGTGTGCCTCACTGTTCAAGTGACAGCAGGTAAATTACAAGGGCAGCAAGAAATTACAACCTCAGGAACACCAAATACATATCAGAACATATCTGGCCAAAACAGTGCTCAGAGGAAAATGTATGCCCTCGAATGCATTTATTTAAAAAGAAAGAAAATTTGACAAATTTTCAACTCAGCAAAGAAGAAATAAATAATTTTTGAAACCACAACATTCATGAAAGAGGTGGCATTTTAAAAGGGGATAAGACATCAAAGGCTTTTTTAAAAACCAACAAAAGAACAAACCTTTGGCAAGTATGATCAGGAGAAGACATGAATGAGCAACACTGGGAATGAGAAGTGGAAGGTATTAGTACAGATTCGTATGAGAGTTGCAAATTCTGAGACAATCTTCCCACAGTGTTGTAACAACACATTTGAAAACTCGGATGAAATGGACAGCATTCTGGGCATTGGCTTCCAGAGTTGAGCAGGCATCAGTGTCGCCTGGAGGGCTTGTTAAACACAGACTGCCAAGTCCTACCCCAGAGTTCTGATTCCGTAGGTCTGGCGAGGGTCCAGGAATTTGCATTTCTAACAAATTCTCCAGTGATGCTGATGCTGCTGCTCTGGGAACACACTCTGAGAACCACTGTCCTAGGATTCTCAGAGTTCTCATACCTGACCCAAGTTACCCCCATTCCTGAGCTGCCTAAGAGCTCTCTGGATAGGAAGTGAAAGGAGGCTTATGATTAGTGGCCCAAAGCACCTTCATCTGGATGACAGGGCTGGACCATGAGGAACCGTGGATCTCAGGAAGCCAGAACCCAAGCAATGAAGCAGAGCCCTGACCCATGCCAGGTTTTACCTGGAGGAGCTTATTTAATCTTATGAGGTTTATTTACTAGATGAGAAAACTGAGGCACAAAGAAGATGAATAATTCAGAGTCCACAGCTGGTAAACGGAGGTGAGAATCCCATTCTTAAGCACACACCCTGGGAGCAGTGCTGTACCACCCACACCTTAGTTCCGTGCCACAAACCTCTGTGCGGTGGGCCTTGTTGTCCCGATTTAACAGTGTCTGAAGTGACAAGGGCAGCCCTGAGTCCGGGACACTGGAAGCCAGAAGGGAAGAGGAGCTGGTGAGGTGCCAACTCTAGCCCGCAAGTGGGGAGCTGCGCTTCCCTTGAACTCTCAAAGCCTCAATTCCCTCATTAGTGAGAAATTGGGGCCACTAACAGCCCTTTCCTCACAGGGTCATTGTGAAGAATAAATAAGTGTCCACCTCCCTGCCTGGCACAGGCTAGGTTCTCAGCTACAGTAGCTTTATAGTTGTCATTAAAGTTATTATTATATAACCGCCAGAGTTTCTCACAGGCACTTCCACAGATGCTATCTCATTTGGTTCTCACAGTCACCCTGGGGGTAGCTGGTGCCCTTTTTGTTTTACAAATAAGGAAAATGCGGTTCTGGGAGGGGCAGTTAGGGACCCCACAGCCCCCACCCTGCCAGTGGCAGAGCCTGAATTAGAAGCAGGAAGCCCCCTGGGGCCAAAGCAATGGCATCTACCCCATCTGAGGGTCCTTGTCGCTGGAAGCAAGTGAGGGAGCACTTGCCCAGACCCCAGGCATCCTGCAGCTTTCACCCCTCACTGTTGGGCCTCCCTCTCCACACCCACCAGGAAGGCTCAGCAAGGGCCAGTAACTTGCCCAAGGTCACACAGCGGGCAAGTGACCTAACTCCAGACCCAGGCCTGGAGGCCCTGCAAATCCTGACGCCTTTGGATTGTTGGGAGAAGATAGAAAGAATCCCCAACCTGCACCTCCTGTCCTTCCCCGTCCTCTGAAACTGACCCTACTGGTAGACAAACACCTTTCTCTCCAACGTACTGAGCCCCTGCAAATAAAATAAAACTGCCAACAAAATAAACAAGAGTCACAACAATAATATATCAGCCATTACTCTGGGGGGATGCAGTGGGAGGTGAGCCACGCTTCCCAGTGCCCACTACGTGCCAGGCCCAGTGCTCTGCGCTCCCTCAATATCTCACTCGCGGCTCACAAACAACCTGCATGCACGCATTATTTCCCTTTTTGCAAACGAGAAAACCGAAACCTAAATATATGGAGTCACTTACTCAAGGTCACTAAGCTAGGAAGTGGCCAGTCCAAATTTGAACACACTTCTGGCCAACAGTACATCCGAGCTCTCACCACTGTCCGCATCACAAGGGGCAGGAGGAAGAGCCCAGGCCAGGGGTGCGACACTCAAAGAGTTTACATCTAACGATTTTAGAATTAGGTGGAAGAAAATGATTCCGCTTGTCTCCCCAAAGCTGCAGCGGAAGGTGACTACTTCGTGTGCGGTCCTGTCCACGGTGCCCTGGGCCCGGATAGGCAGTCACTGAGGCGCGGGCAGAACGGGGAGTGGTTCCAGTGCCCAGACTGGACTGGAGCCGGAAGGGGCTCACCACTCGCGTTTCCCAAAAAAATCCTGCGATTTGCTCTAACTATGAGCTGCCCGCGCCTTTGACATTCGGTAACCCGAAGTCCCTAGACCCGCTGAGCCGCGAGCGGGTTCCCATGCGCGACCACAGCCCCCTCCATTCTGCAACGAATTTCGAGAGTCAGGTCCCCGCTCCCCACTGGGCGACCCTGCGTCCCTAGCCCAGCCGCAGCTGGCACGCGTGGGCACCTGCGAGTCACGCCTCGGTCCG
>NW_012103299.1:2850761-2852768 GCF_000951045.1 Mandrillus leucophaeus | reverse complement strand
CCCGGGGCCGTGCCACCGCCTCTGCCAAGCGCGCTACCCGCCATGCCCTCTGTGCCCACGGTCTCCAGCTTGGGCGGCCTCAATTTCCCCTGGATGGAGAGCAGCCGCCGCTTCGTTAAAGACCGCTTCACAGGTGAGCAGAGCTGGCCACCAGGCTCCAGGCCTCCGCCCTCTCGGGGCCAGAGGCGCCGCGCCCTGTGCGCTCCACTCCCGGAAACCATTCCAGAGGCCCAAGCGCGGCTGAGGCCTCGGCCCCAGTGCCCCGGGCAGCCGTAGTGGGGAGGGTAATCGGAGAGTTGCAGGAAAATAAGCCCGTGCCTGCGGGAAGGGACAGGGGGCGAGGGCGTCTCCCGACCGGCTTGGTGTCGCTGGAAATGCGCGCGACCAGCGAAATAGCTGAGCTCTCCGTGTCCCACGGGGCGCCACGGGGTCCGCATGGGGCCTGAACGGTGGCCGAGCCGGGCTGGGCTTCAGGGGCTCTCGTGTGTCTCCGCAGCGGCGGCCGCACTCACGCCCTTCACCGTGACCCGGCGCATCGGCCACCCCTACCAGAACCGGACGCCGCCCAAGCGTAAGAAGCCGCGCACGTCCTTTTCCCGGGTGCAGATCTGCGAGCTGGAAAAGCGCTTCCATCGCCAGAAGTACCTGGCCTCTGCCGAGAGGGCGGCGCTCGCCAAGTCCCTCAAAATGACGGACGCGCAGGTCAAGACCTGGTTCCAAAACCGGAGGACCAAGTGGCGGTGAGAGAGGCCTGACCTGGCCCACCTTACACCTGCCCTTCACCTGCCCCGCCCCGAGCCGCAGCCTCGACTCGCCCCATTTTAAGGCTATCCACTACCCCCGCCCCCTCCCATCCTCTCCCCAACACACCCCCACCCGCCTTCGCAGATTGTACCTCTTCCTTTCACCCTTCTGGCTGGCCTGTGCTTCTCTCTCCATCGTGGTCTCCCACGCCTCGGTTTCTCCTCCATCCCCATCCCCATCTTTCGTGAGCCCTTCCAACTCTCTCCCCGTGTTTTCTACGGTCTCCTGCGCTCACTTGATTTCCTCTCACCCCCCGCCCCAAACACACAAGCGCGCACACACACACACACACACACACACACACACACACGGGCCTCTCGCACTTTCCTTCTCCTCCTTCTTCCAGCCCGCCCTCTCGGATTTTCAACAATCCTCGTGGACGCCGTTTTCCTCCCCCGCACCACCCCATCTCCGCGTCTCCACTGCAGCCGCGTTTTTATCCGATCTCTGTTTTGATACAACCCGTAAACGGCGAAGCGATCGCGTCTGGAAAGGGGTTCAAGACAGGCTCTAGGCGAACTGGATGAGACTGACCTAGCCCCCGGGCGTCGTGCGGGTGGTGCAGAGCCAGACTGCCCACCCGCGGACCCCAGCGACCCCGGTTCCCGCAGGGCCAAGTCAGTTACACATAGGCCCTGCCCTTGCTATTCGGCGAAAGGCACAGTCTTTATTGTTGGTGAAGCCACAGTACCCGGGCGTGCAGGTGGGCGGCGGGCAGAGTCCCCTCCTGGAGACCCTCTGGCACACAACAAAAACAAATGATCCCAACCTGCTCCCTGGATATGAGGGCCTCGGGCGTAAAGCGCGGGCTGGGAGGCAGACGGTTTCTGCGCCTCGAGGCTCCCGGATGGCCTCGGCTCCCGGGAGGGCCGGGGCCCCGCCGGCGGCCCCGCGGTGCCGGGTGCATGACGGTGCTGTCCCTCTCCCTCCCCCGGTGCAGGCGGCAGACGGCGGAGGAGCGGGAGGCGGAGCGGCAGCAGGCGAGCCGGCTCATGCTGCAGCTGCAACACGACGCCTTCCAAAAGAGCCTCAACGACTCCATCCAGCCCGACCCGCTCTGTCTGCACAACTCGTCACTCTTTGCTCTGCAGAATCTGCAGCCCTGGGAGGAAGATAGTTCCAAGGTTCCCGCCGTCACCTCCCTGGTGTGAGCCCACCAGCGCGCACCGTCGCCACGGATCGCCGCCCCCACCCAGACGGGAG
>NW_012103299.1:2847562-2847980 GCF_000951045.1 Mandrillus leucophaeus | reverse complement strand
TCTACGGTCTCCTGCGCTCACTTGATTTCCTCTCACCCCGGGAGGAGCGGGGAGCGTCTGCTAATTGCAGCTTCGTTAGATTTCGGGTTTGGGAGGCTGCGTGCGGTTCGGGCGCTAATATCCGCCGCCCATTATCCCGGCTAATAAATTTGACCTATTGTTCGTTTGTTAAAATGATGTCACCTTGGAACAGTCCCTAAGCTCCTATTTCCATGAATTAGGCCTTTATTGAAAGCCGGGAGCCAATGAGAGGAGAGAGGCTTGTTGATCGCAGCCAATGGCTGCGGCGGGAGAGGAATTAGCAGCGGAAACTCCAGGTTCGGTTCAAGAAAGATGACACAGAGCCTGTCGGGCCCGCGCACTCTTGGCAAAGTTTCAGTGCGACGAGAGGCGCCGGGCGCTCCATGGCCGCGCCGTA
>NW_012103299.1:2839591-2841567 GCF_000951045.1 Mandrillus leucophaeus | reverse complement strand
GTCGGGTTTGCGTGGGACCCCAGGTGGAGCATGACGTAGTGTGACGTCACCGCAGCCCCCGCGGCGTCGCTGGGCTGGAGTGGGCGGGGCGCCCGGAACTCAGAACTCCAAGCCCTGGTGTGGTAGCGGCGTGGCCGGCTCCACCCAGCTCCACCGTGGCTCAAGAGTTGGAAGTTTCAGAATTGCGAGATTGGGAGCGGCTGACCCCTTCCAACCGTGACTAACAAAAAAAACCCGTGAACGTTTCCTCTTGTTCTTGGATTTTTCCCCCTCTTTTATCGTTCTTGCTTTCAGTCTTCTAAAAACTTACTTTCTGGCCTCTCCGTTTCTTTCTCTACACTATTCCCTGTTTTCTCCTCTGTGTGTTACTCTGGGTCTCTGTTGTACTGTATCTTTCTCCTTTTCTTTACAGTTTTGTGATGTTTCCCGGTGTAGTTCGTCCTCTATTGCTTTTCATTGCCCTCAGCCTTTTCTTGTTCTGTTGTCTCCTCCTCCTTCTCTCCCCAGTTCTGACTCTTGGCCTCTGTGTCTCTCTGGGTTTCTTTGTCTCCCTCCTCTCCATTGTCCTCTTTTTGTCCTTTTGTCTTCCCTTTCTTGTTTCTCGAATCTCTTTGCCTTAATGTATATCTGTCTTTGTCTCTCTCTCTCTCCTTTCCTTTCTCCCTGACTCCTTCTCTCCCTCTTCCAGGCCCAGCTCCCAGCAGCTCCTAAGGCAAAACACGTTCGAGGCCGTGTCCCAGAGCCCCCCAACTCCACGAGCACCCCCACCCGCCTCATCCCACTGCCCCCCTCGGTGCAGGAGCCGTGGGCCACCCTGCGGGTCTCCGTGCTCCGAGCTTTCGTTCTATGCGGGCTTCGGGACTGTCTGCACCTGCAGGGCCGGAGGAAGGGGAGGGCGCCTGAGAAACATCTTGAACCCTCAGCGCTCCCGCCGTCACCTCCATCCCCAAGCCCAGCTAGTCTGGGGTCTGCGCCTTTGGGGACATAAAGACACCCAGGGAGGGACTAGGGTGACTCAGAACTTCGGGTCTCTTCCGTGAGTGTTTTCCTGAAATGCTTTTATTTTCTCCACTAAAAAGCCTGATGAACGCCGTCATCGGGTTGGGAAAGATTGGCCCTTCGGCTGAGGACTAGAGGGACCCTTGACTTTGCTGGCGGAGAAGCGCGTTCCTTAGAGACGGGTGTCGCGGTCTAGCTCCGTTCCGTTTTATTCTGTTGCTCCATAATAAGGCCTAGCGGGTTTTTTAAAATTGTTATTATTTCAATGGGTTTTTGGGGAACAGATGGTCAGGTGGTGTTTGGTTACATGAATAAGTTCTTTAGTGGTGATTTCTGAGATTTTGGTGCTTCCATCACCCGAGCAGTGTACACTGTACCCAATGTGTAGTCTTTTATCCCTTGCCCTTCCACCCTTCCCCCGGAGGCCCCAAAGCCCAATGTTTCTTTCTTCTTTCTCTCTCTCTCTCTCTCTTTTTTTCTCCTGAGACGGAGTCTAGCTTTGTCACCAGGCTGGAGTGCAGGGGCGCGATATCGTCTCACTGCAACCTCCGCCTCCCGGGTTCAAGCGATTCTCCTGCCTCGGCCTCCCGCGTACCTGGGACTACAGGCGCCCGCCACCACGCCCGGCTAATTTTTTGCATTTTAGTAGAGGCAGGGTTTCACTATGTTGGCCAAGATGGTCTGGATCTCTTGGCCTCGTGATCCGCCCACCTCGGCCTCCCAAAGTGCTGGGATTACAGGCGTGAGCCACAGCGCCCGTCCCAACATATCATTCTTATAAGGCCTAGAGTTTTTGTTTTTCAGAATTACTTTTGTTGTTTTGCCAGGGTGACCCTCGATTCTTTGGGCCTCTTTGGAGACACACGCACGTTGACTTTTTCTTTCTGTCCGGCGCCTCGCTTTGAGCAGAAGGCCTCTGGCCGGGAGGCCTGTCCCGGGTAGGCGTCCGGGCAGGCCGGGGGTGGGGAGCTGGTCTG
>NW_012103299.1:2822832-2838768 GCF_000951045.1 Mandrillus leucophaeus | reverse complement strand
AGCAGAAAGATCGCGCGGGTTCTCCCGGCGCCCTGATTTCTAGGCTGCGCCCGGGGCCCTACCTGCAGGTGGGGAGGCCTGGGCCGAAGGCGTCTGCAAGGAGAGGCGAGGCTGCCCGGCCCGGGCAGGGAGTGAGGCCGCGATCAGTTCTCCCTAGGAGGCCGCGCAGCGGGTAGGGTCTGGGACTCGGGGACGCGACGGGACCCTGGCCCAATCAGAGCCCTCCGGAGAGAACGCCGAAAATTCCGGGGCCGGCCGCTCGCTTCCCGCTAGTGGGAATGGTTTCCAGTCACCAGTTCCCAGTCCAGCGCCTGGGCAGGAGCTCTGATTTGCGCCGCACAGCACTTGCGAGGTTCGAGTGCCCTCCCCAATTTGCAGATGGAAAAACTAAGGCTAGGCCGGGCGTGGTGGCTCAAGCCTATCATCTCAGCCCTTTGAGAGGCCAAGCCTGGAGGATTGTTTGAACCCAATAATTCAAAACCAGCCTGAGCAACATGGAGACCCCGTCTCTACAAAATAAAATAAAATAAATTATCGGGGCGTGGTGGCACATGCCTGTGGTTCCAGCTATTCCGGAGGCTGAGGTGGGAGGATCGCTTGAGCCCAGGAGGTCGAGGCTACAGTGAGCCATGATCGCACCACTGCACTCCAGCCTGGGCGACAGAGTGAGACCCTGTCTCAAAAAAAGAAAGAAAGAAAAATAAAGTAAGCTTCAAAGAAGTTCAGACATTAGTTCTGTGTCGTGCAGCGGTGGCGGCCCCGCGCTCTCGCACCCAAAGCAAGTGCTCTTTGTACTGGGTGGAGGAGCTTTGAGTAGTGAGTGTGGAGAGGCGGCTTCGGGGTGGCGGAGGGGGCGCCTGCAGCCACCCTGACACGAGGCCGGGGGTCGCAGTGGGTCAGAAGAGTCTGCCGCTGCGGCTTGGGCTCTGAGTTCCAAGGGTGCCCGGCACTTCTAGCCTCCCAGGCTTGCGCGCTGGCGCCTTTGCCATTCGTGCCGAAGGGGGGAGATTTAGCCGCGGCCACCAGGAGAGCAGCGGTGAAACCCAGAGGTGCCACCGGGCCCCTGGGCAGAGTAACCTTCGCCTGTCCGCTTCGGCAGCTTTGCGAAGAGTGGCGCGCAGCTAGGGCTGAGGCTCTTGCGGACCTGCGGTCGAAGCAGGCGTCTGAGCCAGTTCGACCGCCAAGGCCTGGGCTGCAGACACCGTTGCGCGCTCTGTTCCGCCGCGACCGGGCCAGGCGCTCCGGAATAGGAATCCGGGAACATGGCCTCCAACTTTCTGCAGAGACCGTCGGGCAGCGCCGGGCCTAAGCAGCGACCCCGCTGAAGGTTCCTGGGAACCTTTGCCAAAATCCCAACCTCTGCCTCGGTCCAACTAAACCGTGTGTAAACATGTGCACCAAGGCCGCAGAGCGGCTGGTGTGGTGCAGGCGCCTGTATCCTCGAGTAGTGAAGGTTTCTCCACAGGGAAGGCGGTTTTCCTTCTGCGAAATTCGAAATTCAGCCCCCCATTTCCAAGCACCCGCTCTGTTAAGAGCATCTACTCTCAGCGACGCCCAGGCACAGGCGTGCACTTTCTTGGCTCAGACACTGGCAAAGTCCTCGAGAAATTGCCTTGGTGATCGGTGCCTTCCCTCGGGCCACCCAGCCGCCAGTGGCACGCAGTCTTCCGCGCAGTTTTGCGGACCCTCGCTGTGTGGCCCTGAGCAAATGGTTTTGATTATCTGCAGCTTGGTTTCTGAAACTGTAAAAATAGTCATTAAAGACTCTTCCAGAAAAAGCAAAAAAACAAAAACCATGGCATATGGTACAGCTGATGATCAGTTTTTTATGAAAACAAAAGTATTTTAGAAGTATTTTTCGGATAAAAACCTAAGTGCGGGGCTTAATCAAAGGTGTTGCTGTTTTGGAGGAAAAGACAGGAATGGAACAGCGTCCTCCACTGCCATGAATTGTCCTCTGGTCACCGGTAGTAGAGACAGTGGCACAGTCATCTGGGAAACTTGGCCTGGCTCCATCTGCCTAGACTTGTCAGTGTCCTGGTGTCACCCTGAGGTTAGTGGCCATCACACCAGTTGAGACGAATGTTGTTCCTGTGTCAGACCCGCTGCCAATTAATGAGTTCGTTATTAAACCCCTTTACTATTCTCTCACTTTGTGTCAGAGAGGTGGGATGGGAGAAGATAAAACATATGTGAGCAGGTTTTTTCCTACACCTTCCACCATCCCGTTGATCCCCCAAAGCAGTCCTGTGTTCCCAGTAAGTAGGAACTTGAGGAGGAGAGAAGGCAGGCGACCCACCTAAGTTCACCCCCAGGTGCCTTAACCACCTCTGGCCTCAAAGGCCCCTGGGTGTCTGGCTGGCTGTGGGGCCCGAGCCAGGCGGTGTCCCCACCAGACCTTGGATCACAGCTTGGAAAAGCCCCATTGGCCGCAGATTCATTAGAGAGATTTGTGCTGATCCAGACCCTGATTTTAAGAAGCCAGATCCTTGAGTGGAGTGAGAGTCCTAGATTGGCTTTAAAAGCCTCCAGACCTCGCACAGCCCATGCGCTGGCTGCTAGCGGGGTGGTACTGGCTTTGCTATCAAGCACTGTTGTTGGATGGATTTATCCCAGCTGTGCTGAAACTCTCCAGGGCGGGGAGCCTGGGATGGCAGCGCACCCTTTGCCTCCGTCCCCCATCCAGGAAAAACCCACGTCTTCCTCCAGCCAGCAGAGACTCAGCCAAAAAGAGGAATGCAGAGCACTTCAGAGAATAACCGAGAACTGCCCCTTCCCCCGTCCCCACCACCCCCAGCCAAGGAGATAGCCCTCCGCTGGTCTAAGGGGCGAGGTCCGCCCTGAGGCTGGAGAAGTTGGTCCCGGGCTCAGGGGCCGATGGTGATTATCCAGCATGCGAAGCGGCCTTGCATTTGCATCCACTGTTCAGGCGCCACAGCTGGGGCACTTTTGTTCCTAGGACATAGTGAGACTAAGAAGGGGAGGGGAGAGCAGAGAGGAAAGGCAACCCCGGGGAAGACTCCAAGAGAGGGTGCTGGGCAGGGGTGGACTTGATTAATGCCCGCCGTTTCCAGCTCGTCTGTTGGAGGGGGCGGGCGGGGCCCCCGGGCAGGGATGGGGCCATGCCTTTATTAATAGTTCCCAGCTCCGGAACTGGAGCAGTGGCCACCTGTATCCTCCTGAGCCCAGGCTTCCAGCACCCAGCAGCTACCATTTGGTGAGGGCACCTGCACGACCCTGTGTAATCCTCAAAGGACTCCAAGAGATAGATACTATTGTAATCTCCATTTTAGAAATGAGTAAACTGAGGCTCTGAGGAATGACACCACATTCCCAAGTCTACTCTAGTGCCAGGACTTTAAGGGAAGCCGCCTGAATACAGTTCATTGGTTTTCTCCAGTGAGGCACCTCAAACCTTCTTGTTACTAAAGCCCAGGTCTTTATGTGATTGCTGAAGGGAATTCTGACTGGGTTGACTATTACCAACCCTAAACAACACCAGATATAAACCAGAAAGTCCTGGGTGGGTTTTTGTTTGTTTTGTTTTGTTTTGTTTTTTGAGATGGAGTCCCACTCTGTAACCCAGGCTGGATTGCAGTGGCCCGGTCTCAGCTCACTGCAACCTCCGCTTCCCAGGTTCAAGCAATTCTTCTGCCTCAGCCTCCTGAATAGCTGGGATTACAGGCACCTGCCACGACGCCTGGCTAATTTTTGTATTTTGGATAGAGACAGGATTTCACCATATTGGCCAGGCTGGTCTCAAACTCAGACCTCAAGTGATCTCCTGGTCTCGGCCTCCGAAAGTGCTGGGATTATAGGTGTGAGCCACTGCGCCCAGTCGTGTTTTTTTTTTGTTGTTGTAGTTGTTTGTTTCTGTTTTTTTAAACATTGCTGTTGCTGCAGCTACCATTAGAATCCCTTGTTATTTCTCTTTTGTTCCTCCTGAAGATGGTTGGAAGGTGATAGCTCTTGTGCTCTAACGGATTCGGGAAGACTCTACTGCCCACCCCCACACCTCCAGCTCCCAGCTCAGACAGAAGAACTGGCTGAGTTCAATGCCAGGTGAACCCCTGTGGTGGTGAGATGCCCTGGTGTAGCCCACAGCTGCTGGGCCTGAGGACTTTCAGCCCTAGGGAAGGAAGATGACAGGCACATTAATGCATTTTGCCTCCTGCACCAAAATGCCCGCCACATATATGAAGCTTTAGCAGGCCTGGGTTAAAATCTCGGCTTTGTCACTCACAAGCTGTGTGGTCCTAGACGAGTCAATTTGCGTCTCTGTGCCTCAGTGTGCTCATCTGAATATTGCAAAAAATAGGTCTTCCTTATGGAGTGGTTTGAAAGATTACACCTGGAGCCCAGTAAACACTGCGATGCTAGTACAAGTCGTAGGTGAATTTCCACACAGTAAATATTGTTCTTGTTTTCCTCGTAGAGAGAAGGAAGCAAACCTAGTAACTCAAGTAGTGAGTGACTTGATCACCGGCAGACATTTAAGTCACGGAGCTGCAATTCAAACCTAGTTATGCCTGAGTTTAGAGCCCTGTCTTGCCTCAGTCTGCACCATGTGTCCCCTGAAGAAGACCTTCAGAAAAGGTTGTTGATTGGTTGTTGCAAATCCAGATTATTCTAAGTAAGAGTAACCAGTGACTCTGCTGCCTTCTGGAGCTTCAGTTTCCTTTGGTTGCTGATTTGGGCACATTGCATGTACTCAGTACATGTTCATAAAATAATCGTACTAATGGGTAAGTAGCAATTCTAGAACTGCTACTGTGGGCCAGGCAGTGAACTGAGCATTTATACAAGCATCTTACACATTTACCCTTAAAGTAAGCCTAGGAAGTACAGTTTCTTTTAAACCACATGGGTTTATAGGTTCATGTATACACAGATTCTCTTCCGCCTCTGCCACCCCCGAGACAGCAAGACCAACCCCTACCCCGCCCACTTCCTCCTCCTCCTCAGCCTACTCAACATGAAGACGATGACGATGAAGACCATTATGATGATCTACTTTCACTTAATCTACAGTAAATATATTTTTCTCCTCTTTATGATTTTTTAGTATTTTCTTTTGTTTGACTTTATTATAGGAATACAGTACATAATACATATAACATACTAAATATATGTTCATCAACTGTTTGTCAGTAAGACTTCCAGTCAAAAGTAAGTTATGAGCAGTTAAGTTTGAGGGGAGTCAAAAGTTACACGTAGGCCGGGTGCAGTGACTCACCCCTGCAATCTCAGCCCTATGAGAGGCCGAGGCAGGCGGATCACGAGGTCAGGAGTTTGAGACTAGGCTGGCCAACATGGTGAAACCGTGTCTCTACTAAAAACACAAAAAAATTAGCCGGGCATGGTGGCGAGCACCTGTAATCCTGGCTACTCAGGAGGCTGAGGCAGGAGAATCGCTTGAACCTAGGAGGCGGAGGTTGCAGTGAGCCGAGATCGCACCACTGCACTCCAGCCTGGGCGACAGAGCAAGACTTCCTCCCCCCGCCAAAAATAATAATAATAATAATAGTAATTACACATGGATTTTTGACTGCACAAAAGTTGGTTCTCCTAACCCCCACATTGTTCAAGGGTCAACTGTAGATAGTAATATTCCATCTTGAAGATGAGAAAGTTGAGATGTGGGAATGTTAAGTAACTTATCAGTGTCACATAGAGTATGAGATGGGATGCAGGTGTTCTGACTCCAGAGAGGGAAGAAACCTGATCAATCCGGGTGTCCACTGCGTGTCGAGCACTGTGTTCTGGGTCATGATGTGCATTTTCTCACTCAGTCCTCACAATCACTTTAGAAAACAGTTTTGAAGCCCCATTTTACAGACGAGAAAACTTAAGGTTCAGCAACTTGAAAGTGTTTTTACCCAAAGCCTCATAGCTAAATACAACAGTTCTCTGCTTACTAGTTCAGGATGATGCTTCAATCCATTTCAAAAGTTGACCTCGAAGTCTTCAACCAAAGCTGGGGTGCTCTCCGCAGGTGGAGCGGACACTGTTAAGGGAGAGATCGCTGTCACGTGAAATGCAGCTTCTCCCATGAGGAGGTTAGGCAAATGATATTCCTTGGGCTCTCAGGGAAGGAATGTCACTGACAGGGACCAGACAATGATGAAGTGCCCAGAAGCAAGAGGAACACAGCGTGTTCCATCAGCGGCGAGGTGGGCAGAGGGCTTGAAGGCCTGTTCTCTGGCTGCATTGCTAGGAGCCGCCCCTCCTTGCTGATTTCTTCCCCTCCCCCCGCCTACCTCTCCCTGCACCACTGATTGTGTTCCTACGGCCTCCAGAAGGAGCTGCCTTGGACAAAGTCCCCAGGCCCCTTGCACAGTTCCTGTTCAAAAGCGTAGGAGGGAAGGGCATCTGTGTGGCTCAAATGCATCTAGGATTTAAAGATCAAGAAAGGTGGATCGTTTGGTTTGTCCTTAAATTCATGCGGTGGAAAGCAAAAGACCTTGAATCTGGAGTAACTAAATCCTGAAGAGCAGGGTCCAGACTGACTTCTTGGATTTGTTTCTTCCACATAAGCCAGCTTTTGCCAACACAGCCATGCACTGTTCCATACAAGCTTCTCCTAAGGCCTCATGATGCTCAGCAGAGCACTGAGCCCTTAGTAAGTGGCTCACTGAGTCCAGGCAACTGCCTGACCCACAGTCTGAGCTCTGCACTTAAGCTGTCAGGCTGTCTCTGCTTGGTGAGAAGAGGTCAGGGTCTGAGGCTTCCTGCAAGAAGGTTGCTTGGGCGCCCTGAAGACAAAAATGAACCTGCCCTTTATATATTTTAAAAACAATTTGTCAATGGCAACAATTTACAAAAATATATTCCTGTTGCAGTATCTCCCAATAGCTGGGATTTATGGCTTCATCTCCTGGATCTGAAAGTATACCGGCATGCTCTAGCAAATGGGAAAATGTATGAACAATTTGTTGGCCTTTTTTTTTAATCAAGTTTTCCCAAATATGTAAACTCTGAGAGTGCCTTATTCTTTTTAAATGATCATTCATTTGTCTCCAGACTCTATCTTTTGGCACAATTTATTATTCTCTATTTCAAAAAACTTAAATGCATTTTGCATATTAGCACGTAACTCTTGTTCCTGTCTCCTCAGTTGTGGAAAGGGCTGGATTGCTTTTATAAAGAAAAAAATGGCTAATAAAATTGGCCTCAGCACCATTGCTCTGCAATTCTTATGAACAGTAAAGTGGTACTTACCGTCATTGATGTTAAAAGCTATTTCTAAATTATGGTGCCATTTATTATCTCTAGTGTCCAAAGTAAGTTTAAATGATGCTTATAATTCATGTTTTACCAAATTTCCTTTTCCCCCCGAGGATACCTCTGATTAACTTATGCACATTAAAGCGCTTTTTAAATTCTTCTTTTATTGCCATTATGCTCTGAAAATCTCAGCGATTCTCAAAAATGGGTAATAAACTTGAGATAAAATGCTGCAGTTTTAGATCAATGCTGACATATCACTGTGGTGATTTCTACAGAGCTAAAGTGATAATGCTTCATATTTACGGAATATATACTAGGTTATTACTACAGTATTACCATTTTGTTCTAAGATGAAATGAGTAATTTACCAATTTATTAAACAGTTACATTTAAGTATTGCTTAGGACATTACCACCCCAATCTGTTTACTTAGCTTGAAGAGTTACCATTAAGATACCCTGTTTATTTAGGTAAAATTTGTAATCATCAAGCCTTCCATTAACCAACTTATTTTTCTGCAAGGCTAATTGTCTGGAAATGAGTTTCTTCTTATTTACTGTGCTACATTCTGCTTAGCTGGCTAAAAACGTCACCCCAGCAAAAAGTGCTAGGGAAATTAATAATACATACAGAGAACAGTTTTAATTAGTATAATACCAAATGTTAATAAAAGATTTATGACACCGTTAGAAAGTTCTAATGGAAGAGATCTTTACCGCTTGGGGCTCAATTTGTCAGGGGAGCACAACCACGGCTGCCTTTTGTGGGAGGCCAGATTTGGGTGATTTTCAGGGGCTGCTGGGGTGCAGAGGCCAGACGGGGTCCTCTGACTTTGAAAGAGGTTCGCTTGGAGCTAAACAGAGAGTTCACACTAGAGCAGGGGAATTTGAGGCTTGGGTGGGAATGCTAATTTTAACTTGAACGAAATCAAGTTTTCTGCAAAGAGGAAGGCAGGCCAGCCTGAGTCCCTCTGAAGACATTTTCGGGGGTACCAGTGGTTATTTGTCCTAACTGGAATAGGTCTTTGAGAAGTTGGGCTGCTATTAATTCCGTGGGAAACTGTATGCAGCGAACCCAGGAAAAGGACACACATAATATTTACTATCTCTTTTGCATCATTTGCTTACACACATCTATAGTATTTAAATCTTCACAGCAGAAAGGTAGCATTAGCCTCGCTTTGTGGGTAAGCAAGTAAAGCCCTGGAGGGTAAGATCCTGGCCTCAGGTTTTATAGCTCATGCATGGAGCAGGATTTGAACCCAGGTATGAGAAAACCTCAGTGCACTGACCCCTGCAAGGCAGCCCCAACGTGAGGCGCAACTGACCCCATTCTTCCCCTGCGTGTTTTGTCCACATGATGTCAGTCACATGAGGGTCCAGACTGCAGGGGGTGCATCCGGACCACCAATTGGGGGCTTGTATTTTCACGTGACTGGGCTGGCGCATTTCCACCTCTTACTGTCCTTGCCCCTTTATATGTCCATCTTCCCTACTGTGGTATAAGCTCACAAGAACAGGGGCTGTTTCTTACCTCCTGGGGGGTCCTCAGTGCCTGGCACATAGTAGGCATTTAAAGAAAAAAATGACTTAAGTCCAAGGCAAAAAAGGAGGTGAAAAGGTGAATCAGATACAGCTTCAGTTTTCGGTGTTAACGGGAGAAATACTGCCTTGGATAAATATATTGTGCTGTGTTGCAGACGCTCACCTGCGTCCCCGCCACCAAGCCCATGCAACGCTGGCTCAAGTATAAGGGGCTATTATTGTTGCCATTTTTTCTAGCCCCCAAGGGCCAGGTCTTAGGAGCAGCGGGAATCCTTCCTACAGTAAGCTGATTCTTTCTTAGCTCTCCTAATAAAAACTGACCAAACCAGTTACTTTCCTAACATTCTCTCCAATTTGAGAAGCTCCGTATCATGAGGCACTTGAGGGCTGATGGCTCATTTATCCAGCCCTTGATTAAAAGAGAAAAAAACAAAAACAGTGAAAGTTCTTGGACAGAAATTTTCCAGGATATGTGGTAAAATAGCGTGGGCTGTTTCTAGAAAAAGAAGCACAGTGTCTGAGACCTGGCCCACCCTGGGAGGGACCCGAGAGGCTCGTCAGAGCACGTTGCTCTGCAGAGCTGCTCCCTCTGAGGAGGAATCTTAGTCCTGCAGTGGGTGAAGGGACAAACAAATTGTGGAATATTATTCAGCCATAAAGAGGAAGGAAATATTGAAACATGCTGCAATACGAATGTGGATGAACCTCAAAACCACGTTGCTATGTGAAGGAAGTCAGACCCACGCTTGCAATCCCAGCACTTTGGGAGGCTGAGGCAGGCGGATCACTTGAGGTCAGGAGTTCAAGACCAATCTGGCCAACATGGTGAAACCCCGTCTCTACTAAATATACAACAAAATTAGCTGGGCGTGGTGGCGGGCACCTGTAATCCCAGCTACTTAG
Organism: Mandrillus leucophaeus; assembly: GCF_000951045.1. Taxonomy (NCBI): domain Eukaryota; kingdom Metazoa; phylum Chordata; class Mammalia; order Primates; family Cercopithecidae; genus Mandrillus; species Mandrillus leucophaeus. The sequence goes on along the minus strand of NW_012103299.1, from coordinate 2,829,091 downwards.
GAATCTGAGGCAGGAGAATCACTTGCACCTGAGAGGCTGAGGTTACAGTGAGCCGAGAACGCACCATTGCACTCCAGCCTGGGCAACAAAAGTGAAACTCTATCTCAAAAGAAAAAAAAAGAAAAAAAGAAATCAGACGCAAAAGCCACAGATTGTGTGACTCCATTGATATGAACTGTTCGATTCTGGAACAGGTAAATCCATAGAGATAGAAAGGAGATTCGTGTTTACCAGAGGACAGGGGGACTGGAAGTGATCACTTAACGGGGTGATGAAAAAGTTTTGAAACTTAAATAAAAGTGGTGATTGATTGCCTAACATTGGAAATGTACTAAATGCCACTGACTTGTACACCTTAAAATGATTTTATGTTATATGAATTTAATCTAATTTTTTAAAGTCATTTGAGGAATATTAGCATTAAGTGTCCAGAGATACGTTTTCTTGGGTGTTCATCACGGCAGTGGTTGTAAGAGGGGGAAATTGGAAATAACCATATGTCCATCATTTAAAAATTAGCCACATAAAGTCAATTATGTTATGGAATAAGAAGAGGTAGCCATCAAAAAAAGTGGGAAATGGGGGTGAATTGGTAGGTACCAACATGGAAATAATATCCACAATGCATTATAAAGTGAAATAACTTAGTTTCAAAATAACATGTATATCATGCCCCCTTAAAACACATAAATAGTGCTGGGCATGGTGGCTCACAGCTGTAGTCCCAGCACTTTGGGAGGCTGAGGCAGGTGGATCGCTTGAGCTGAGGAGTTCAAGACCAGCCTACTCAACATGGCAAAACCCCATCTCTACAAAATACACAAACATTAGCTGGGCATGGTGGCTCATGCCTGTAGTCCCAGCTACTTGGGAGACTGAGGTGGGAGAATCACTTGAGCCTGGGGAGGTAAAGGCTGAAGTGAGTCATGATCATGCCACTGCACTCCAGCCTGGGTGACAGACTGAGCCTGTGTCTCAAAAACAACAACAAAAATGCATACACTGGCCAGGCATGGTAGCTCACACTGGTAATCCCAAAACTGGGGGAGGCTGAGGTGGAAGGATTGCTTGAGGCCATGAGTTCAAGACCAGCCTGGACAACAAAGTGAGATCTGGTTTCTATTTATGTATGTGACACACACACACGCACGCATGCACATGTGTCCCTCAGATAGGCATAGGACAAAATCTGGAAGGACAGACAGAAAACTAATGATTTCCCAAGTTACTGCTAAGGAGAGAAGGCTGGAGGGAATCAGAGGGGACTCCTACTTTAATGTATCACATTGTGATTTGCAGAAAATTAAGACTTTTTGAAAATAAAAATAATTTTGAATTAAGTCAAAGGATTTACTAATGTATCAATGGCAGAAGGGTGAGGAAAAAAGGAAACGGCTCATCATCTAGCCCCCCAAACCCTTTTTTAGTGTGTATGGCTCCAGCATTTTGTGGGTTTGTGTTTTTTTTAAACACATAGGACACCAAGGTTTTTTTTCAGTATCACTAAGAAACCCTATAAGACATCAAAAGAGGCTGGGCGAGGTGGTTCACACCTGTAATTCCAGCACTTTGGGAGGCCAACGCAGGTGGATCTCCTGAGGTCGGGAGTTTGAGACCAGCCTGACCAGCCTGACCAACATGGTGAAACCCTGTCTCTATTAAAAATACAAAAATTAGCCAGACGTGTGGCTGCACCTGTAACCCCAGCTGCTTGGGAGGCTGAAGCAGGAGAATTGTTTGAACTCAGGAGGCAGAGGTTGCAGTGAGCTGCACTCCAGCCTGGGCGACAGAGCAGACAATATCTCAAAAAAGAAGCAAAAAAAAAAAATCAAAAAAATCTTTTGACTAAGCAGGGCCTTCCTTATCCTGCCTGACTGCATTGTGTTTCAGAGCACCATGCATCAAGAGTAATAGGAGCTCATGAGGGCCTCAACCCCCAATTTTTAAAAGATTGTTAAAGTACCGCATTTTCTTACGGTTTTCAGGATCCAGAATAAAGACATGGAACATAAAATGTTTATGAGACAAAGTGGCTGGGCTCCGTGTGCAAAGTGCAAGAGTAAGACTCGGCTACGCAGCTCTAGACCATAATAATATCTTCGTTACTGGAATGCATCAGAAGGGATTTTTACTCAGAATGATTTGGGTAATTATCTCAGTCTTTGACTTTGTTTTGACTAGCTCTGCAGACAGATTGGAGTTCAGGAAGGGTAGCAGTTACTCAACTCAATATTCTTTCAGATTCATGTTGCCAAGTTGTAAAATTTGTGTTTGTTTTTCAATGGTTTATGTATGTTTAAATAAATTTTAACACAGCCAACATTTGAAAGTATGCTGTCTTATCTCTTTTCAAAAGGTAGCATTTTTTAAATCTGCACGAACTGAATCAAACTGATGTGTGGACTTTGGTGTTTCTGTGTGTGCATACGCGCAGGTGTGTACATGTACCGTGGCAGCCCCATGTCACATATTCCAGGCAGAAGAGACAGCTAGCTTTCTCTCGTATTTTCAGTGTATTCTTTTCTGTGGGTTGTAAATAATTGATAAGGAGGTCCCTTTCCATAATTAAAATGGATGTCCCTACACGTCAACACCGATAGCTTTTCCGGTAATGAGTGAATTTAGATCCACGTTAAGTACAGGCTATATTTACTCACCCTGAATAGGCTGCAATGCAGAATGTGCTGGCTGAGGACTGGGGGTGAGGGGACACAAGGCTGATTTCAGTGGAGATGACAAGTGAACAGAAAGGACATAAGCCTGGGAGATCACTTGGAGAAAAGGCTCGCCTGGTCCCAAGACCTACTTTGGGCTAGTTGGTGAGTCAGGCACAAAAAGGCAATACAGGACAAGGAAGTTTGAGGACTTGGTACCATTTGGAATCATTGAGTTTTCTTTGTCTTTTCTTCCAACCCCCAATGTCTTTCCAGTCAACTTCTTAATGACAGCTCCTGGTTGCCCCCTTCCTTCATGGAAACCTGGTATCTAAACCTTTCCCTACAAGGAGAGAGGCATCAGGTGGAAGCCTCCCAGTGATCGTGCCACTGCACTCCAGACTGAGTGACAGAGTGAGACTCTGTCTCATCCATCTCTGGATTCAACAAACCCTTCCTCATCTCCACCATGTGCCCTACTCAGTGGCTGGTGCTGGAGACGCTGCAGTGAAAAAGCCCGTGTTGATCACAACACTGTTCACAATAGCCAAGATACGGAGGCAACCTAAGTGTCCATCAGTGGATGAATGGATAAAGAAAATGTGGTACATATACACAATGGAATACTGTTTGGCCTTTAAAAAGAAGGAAATCCTATCATTTGCAGCATCATGGATGAACCTGGAGGACATGATGCTAATTCAAATAAATGAGGCATGAAGAGACAAATGCTGCATGATCTCACCCATGTATGGAATCTAAAAATGTCCAACTCAAAGAAGCAGAGAATACAATGGTGGTTACCAAGGGCTAAAGGGTGGTGAAATAGGGAAAGAGGGGATGTTGGGCAAAGGGTACAAAGTTTGGTTATGCAGAGGAATATGATTTGGTGATCTATTGCCCAGCACATTGTTAATAGGTGACTATAGGTAATAATAATGTACTGTGTATTTTAAAGTTGCTAAAGGAGTAGATTTTAAATGTTCTTACCAGAAAAAAAAATGTTAAGTGAGGTGATAGATATGTTAATTAGCCTAATTTAATCATTCCATAATGTATACATATATCAAAACTTCACACTGTACTCCATACCGTAATTATATACGATTATTATTTGTTAATTTAAAAGAAAAGCAGCCGGTTACGGTGGCTCACGCTTGTAATCCCAGCCACTTGGGAGGCTGAGGCAGGAGACTCGCTTGAACCCAGGAGGTGGAGGTTGCAGTGAGCCGAGATCATGCCACTGTACTCCACCCTGGACAAGAGAGTGAGACTCTGTCTCAAAAAGAAAAGAAAAGAAGAAAAGCTCCCCGTCCTGGAGGGACCACAGTAGGGGGCTGGACAGACAGATGTTTATCACCAGGGCGCTATGTGCAGCGACGGGGTGCAGAGGAAATGGGAACCAGAGAAGGGTCATCTCAGCTGCCTGGCTGATGGTGCAGGTGACATCAAGCATGGAGACTGGGACGGGCACTCAGGGTTGGGGTTGGGGGGATAGCATCCAAAAGAGAGAGATGGCAGAGCCATTTGGTGGGTGAGGGAGGGCTTATTCATTGGGAGTTAAATTCTATATCTGGGAGCTGGGAACGTCATCTTGCACATGACGCTGGTTACACAAGGGTTTTATGTGGGTGGGGAGGTGTTAAATTCTAGGGAAGTCTTTCTGGTGGCCTTGAGGGAGGAGGGTCTGGAGGTGAGACTGGAAGCAGGACTAAAGGGTTCAGGCTGCTAGAGAAAGTTCCCAAAAACGTGAGGGAGAAGAGCGCAGGCCGCAGAAACCTTCTCCAAAGTGAGGCAGCTTGATGGAGTGAGTGGGAGGCGTGGAGGCCCAAGTGACAGATACAAGGGAACTTGAAGAGGGCGATTCGAAGCCCGGACCTCCCTGAACACTCAAGTCACCTGAGACAGGGAGGCAGAGATGAGAATGAGACAGGAAGGTTCGTATCTCGGTGCCGCCACCTGGTAGCTCTGTGACCTTGGGCAAGTTACTTCCCCTCTCTGAAGTATGGTCTTCTCCCCTGTCATTTGTGCATAATGACATCCGCTTTGCCTGTTTCTGTCAGCACATCCCAACCGCTCAATAAATAGTAGGGACGATTATTATCTCATGGTGGAATTGGCCATTCCACAAACACACTTACAGAGGAACTAACACGGAGTCCTGCACTTGGGAGCTGACGACAGCTGTGGCCGTGGGAAGTGAATCACGGAAGCCTTCCTGAATGAGGAGACCTTTGAACGAGGGAAAGAGAGAGCTACAGACCAGTCTGGATGCATTTCCAAGCAGACTGTTGTCAAAGGAAAAAAAAAAAGGTGGCAGCGTGTCAGTTCTGGCAGAAATACCCGAGACCACAGATGCATTTTCCCGCCTGCCCCCGCTGTTCTCTCTGTCTCTCTTCCTCTGGCCTCCTTCACACAGTCTTGGCTTTGATACCACCAGCTGACTCCAGAGAGGGGACGGGCAGCTCAGAGTGAGTGGACATCAGGGAAGGAGCCAGAGGATAACTTTGGAAAATGGTGCCCATTCTCGAACAGTACCGAGTCCTTAAGCTCCTAAGAACAAACTGTGCTGACACTGATCCAGACTTTTAACAATTTTTTTAAAGCAGTCTTGCCAACATGCTAAAGGTGCATATGTATTTATTTTCTTTACAGTATTTTTAAAGTGTTCAGTGCTCAAAGATCCCCAGGAACTCTTTTTTTTTTTCTTGAGATGGAGTCTCACTCTGTTGCAGTGGTGCGATCTCACCTCACTGTAACCTCCGCTTCCCAGGTTCAAGCGATTCTCCTGCCTCAGCCTCCCAAGTAGCTGGGTTTACAGGAGTGCGCCACCAATGCCAAGCTAATTTTTTTTGTATTTTTAGTAGAGACAGGCTTTCACCATGTTGGCCAGGTTGGTCTCAAACTCCTGGCCTCAAGGGATCCACCCACCTCGGCCTCCCACCAGAGTGCTGGGATTACAGGTGTGAGCCTCCATGCCCAGCCCCCAGGGTTGGGAGGCCAGCACTCCAGCCTGGGCAACAAGAGAAGGTCCTGTGGAGGGGATGGAGGAAAAGGTCATTATTGCAGACTGAATACACATTGAGAAGCCAGTTGGCTAACTCAGACATGGGTGCTTCGAGGTAGTAGGACACTACAAGGGTTTTGTCTCATCACAGAAACTATAATAGAGGGGAAATTCTGGTGGCTGCACCCCCAAAGTTGTATAACTTGCTTGCAAAATATTGTAAGAGAAATCTGGCAAAGACTCCTGGACCTCCCAAGTCCTCAAGCCACTCCATTCCTCCGGAACGCAGGCTCCCCTGGCGTGGGTGTCTGCTCTCAGCCTAGCAGGGGCACATTCCATGAGTACTCCATTCTTAGGGGGGTGCCTGCCACATTTACCGCAAAACTCAGCTTTGGGAGCAAACCAAGCCACAGGACATTTATTCCCATGATTCGTGACACTGCAATTCTGTCCCTGTGTCAGTGCTAAAGCAGGTGCTGCTGTCTGTGTGAGCTTATTTGTACACGTTGTGGCTGACCCTTTCTTTTTCTTTTCTTTTGAGACAGAGAGTCTTGAACTGTCGCCCAGGTTGGAGTGTAGTGGCGCGATCTCCACTCAC
>NW_012103299.1:2821335-2822723 GCF_000951045.1 Mandrillus leucophaeus | reverse complement strand
AGACAGGGTTTCACTATGTTGACCAGGCTGGTCGTAAACTCCTGACCTCATGATCTGCCCACCTCGGACTCCCAAAGTGCCGGGATTACAGGTGTGAGCCACCGCACCCGGCCGTGGCTGACCCTTTCAAGTGACCATAGTGTGGACTCAGGGAGGTGAGTTCCAAGGGGACTGGACGTGAACTTAGGTGGGATGCCCACAGCTCTGACACGACAAACTCCTCCTTAGGGTCCATCCCTGTGCCTCTCAGGCCCTCAGGGCTTTTCTCCTGGTCATGGAGCACAGGATCTCTTGCCCTACAAGCAGGGCATACTAGAAGGGCCGAAGAGTTGCTGCTTACAGCTTTCAACCAATAACGGTCAAGGAGTTGATGGATTCATGTCCCAGCAACATGGCCCTGCGTTGAGATGCGTGTTCTCACATCTCCTAGACATCGCTGGTGAGAATGAGCTCCGTTGCCCACAATAGGAGCTTGCTTGAAAGCGCACCCTTTTGTTGTTTGTTTGGTTTTGGTTTTTGGGGTTTTTTTGAGATGGAGTCTCACTTTGCTGCCGTGTTGCCCAGGCTGGTCTCAAACTCCTGGGCTCAAGTGATCCACCCACCTAGCCTCCCAAAGTGCTGGGATTACAGGCGTGAGCCACTGTGCCTGGCTGGAGGCACACCTTTTATTGATCATCTTCCCTTCCCTGCCTCGCCTCTCTACTCTCTTGCCATTGACTCGTGGGATCACTGCCAAATAAGCTGCTTGCACCCAAATACTCACCTTAGAGTCTGCTTTTGGGGAAAACCCAAACAAAACAAAATGGAGTTAGCTACACAGAACCTATGAAATTGCCACCTATTACCACAGCAAGTTCATAAGGGGTAACTAATCACTCTTAGTGCATAAGCTTATATGTATGAAGATGCCAAAGCAACATGTCTGATCTCTGTGAACTCAAACATATCTGTGTTTGTGAGCTGTCGACTGTGTGCAGGCACAATTCCATATTTGCTTTTTCATCTGTGTTTTCCTGTCCTAATGGCAGTGTCCAGCTTGTCATTTTTAATGCTTACTGTATTTGATATTCAATTGTTCTGCTCTACCTTCCATGTAGAACCAATTTCATGAATATGCAACCTGTGCAATCTACAGAGCCCCAGCCTCAAGGAGAGTCCAGCTCTTGGTTCAAAGCTCTCCTGTTGACATCTTGAAATTCTTAAGAATTTCTGAAGGGGATTCACATTTTTTTTTCTTTTTTTCTTTTTTTTTCTTTTGAGATGGAGTCTCACTCTATCACCCAGGCTGGAGTGCAGTGGCGTGGTCTTGGCTCACTGCAACCTCCGCCTCCTGGGTTCAGGCAATTCTCCTGCCGTAGCCTCCCAAGTAGCTGGGACTACAGGCACCC
>NW_012103299.1:2812826-2820190 GCF_000951045.1 Mandrillus leucophaeus | reverse complement strand
GGCACCTGTAGTCCCAGCTACTCGGGAGGCTGAGGCAGGAGAATGGGCTGAACCCAGGAGGTGGAGCTTGCAGTGAGCTGAGATTGTGCCACTGCACTCTAGCCTGAGTGACAGAGTGAGACTCAGTCTCAAAAAAAAAAAAGGACTAATATGTAACTATCTCCAGATATATTGCAAAGTGAAAGAGCAAGGTACAGAATGGGAGCATAGAAACTTACATTTGTATACAAAAGATGAGGAGAGCTGAAAGCCCAGAACATATGCATGGCTCAGCTCTAGAAGAATGGATGAGGAGCTGGTATTCCCACTGTTCAGGGAGGGGAGTTGGGGAATGGGAAACAGAGATACGAGGGCAAAAGATTTTTTTTTTCCTATTTATTCTCCTTCTGGGTGTCTGAAATTTCTCTTTCTCTCTCTCTCTTTTTTCCTGTGAACATTTAAAAAATCAGTTTTAAGCATGTAATGCTTAAAAATGTAAAGAAAAAAAAGCAAGGAAGCTAATAGGATGCCAAGCAGCCCTTCTGCTCTGACTCCAAGCTTCTGGTCTGGAATGGCCAGGACTAGAGAGCTATTTGAGCTCATTTCTGGATTATGTCACATTGTCTTCTGTCCCCTGGTGCTGTCATCATAAGGCCCCAGCGCTTTGAAACTTAGAGTGAAAGAAACGTTCTTTATTTCTCTTGATGGACTTGTATATTTTCTCTGTTTTGAAAATAGGAAATATGCATTGGAAAAGGGACTCTGGAAACAATAACAACTACAGCAAAACAGGAACATGAAGTAGCAGTGTCTTCTTTCCCTGCTTTGGCTACCAGGAAGCTCACAGACCAAACTCAATTATATGTTAGCTGCCTGGGCTATATGTTAAATGCTTTTATTTCCTCTAGGTTTGATTTCCTATGTCTATTTCATGTTCTTTGAATTTGCTTCTCTATTCAAATTTAAATTATGATTGATTTAATTGCATATGGGCTAAAAAAAATTTTGGATTTTCAACTGATGTTTTTTGCTCTCCCTGCATTTCCTTGTCCCCTTTCCCTATCTCTACCCTCAATCATTCAACAAGACCAGGTGGCATCTTTGCCTCAGGGAAGGGATGTCACAGTAGAAGGATGAAAAAAATCTTTTGAGTTGCAAAGCCCAAACCCTGAGGGACTTTGGGCCTGAGCAACAGATTTGGGAGAGGAGGGATGGAGTCAGACGGAGAAAAGCAGGCTGAAGTTTCCCAGACCGGAGGAGAAGGGAGCAAAAGGAAATTGAGAGTGAGGGAACAGCAGAAAACCAGAACCGCAGAGAGACATCTGTCCCAGAGGGAGCCTGTGCCCTGCTTCCCACTCAGTGCACAAGGACAACACCAGACCCATGGCAGAACGGCTGCGTGGTTAGACAGATGGGCCTGAGACCACCTCCCAGAGCTTCCTGCACCCCAGAGAGCACAGGGACTATGCAAAATGACTCCCATATGCCCGGGGAGGGAGGAGTCTGGAGGCGCTTGGAGAGCATATCCGGAGGGCCCTTCTGCTTGAGAAAGGAAGCTGCCTCCTTCATGAACCCAGATCAAGGCCAGATGATGGTCTTCACCCCAGATGCCAGGATACATGGACAGTGGCTGAAGATGAGGACAGGTGCCTGGCCTGCCTTGATGTCTTGTAGCCCCGCAGAATGGAAGTCAATCCAGGAAAACCCGAAGATCAACTTTCTGTCATTTGTCAGAATGTTGCTCTTAAAAGAAACTGAGTCTTCTTATAGAGAAATCGTTATACATCTTGTAAACCTGAGTTTGCAAATGTTAATACTCGGAGCCCCTCAATGCAATGAAATGGAGAAGCAAACATTTTTTAAGGAGCAAAGTGCCTTATCCAAACATTAGTCTTTTCTAGAAACTTCTATAAGAGGGAACCCCAGGACAGACTGCCCTCTTAGGACCCCAGGGACGGTTTACTGATAAGGATATGATTTTTCTGCTTGGGACACAACTACATCCCCCTCTCACATTCTGATGGGCCAAGAAGCCTTTGCCACGCTTGGTGCTTCTTCCTCCATCAAATGCTTTCTAAATCAACTGGATCTGCCACTGAGCACGGTAAGGCGGATGACCTGGAAGCTTTCCAGGTGCTTCAGGAAAGAAGCGGCATCTCAGCCACGGTGTTTGGCCTTCATAATCAATGTCAGCCTCAAATGCTGTCTGGAATAGCAGACGAGTGCCTGTCTGACCCGGGAAGCTTTTGCTTGCCGCGCCCCCCAGCTTTGTTACTCGCTGATGGAGGCTGGTTTTGTCATCTGCCGTAGCTGTCTTACCGGTCTGACCGTTCCTTTACCTGTCTTTCAAATGAGCAGAAGAATAATTTCTTCGTGGGGGACTGATGCTGAGCAGATGTTCACAGAGCCCCAGAGGATCACCGTGACAGGTCCCTCAGTAGGACTGAGATTGTGGTTATGTAATAATTTTTCCTTCTCATTTTGATTAAAAAAATGATGCATGCGCATCTCTGAGCGCAAATGTGTCAATGCTAATTGGACATGCGCATTCGAGACGGCTACATACGAAACGGAATGGGACCGTGGCCCCGAAGCAACACTCCCTCCCAGCACCTATTACGCAAACAAAATGCTTCAGGGGAAGAATTCCTCCATTAGAAAGAATTTGAGGTGTCCGCGGTCTTTGGGTGCCAAACATTGTGGCGAAGGGCTCCGCCGGCCCCTACAGACGCCGCGCCGCGAACTTGGCGGTGCCGTAGTCTCGAGTGCCCTCTGCCGTCACTTGGGAAACCAGCGCTTCTTTAGGGAGCCAGCCATGTCTCCTGCAAGGAAGGAAAACGAACTACGCTTTACTTCTCAAAAGTTTCCGCCAGAATCTGGCCTTCCTGCTGTTTGGAGTTATTTGGGTTAGGGGCCAGGCTCCCTCAAAGCTTGGAGTGTCCTGTTAAGTCAGCCTCAATGTTCACCCCAAAGATGGAACTGGGGCGTCTTGGAACGAAAAAAGGAAACTGACCAAAATACCATGACTCCAGGGATTGAAAAAGAGGTCCACGATATTTTGGAGACATCTTTTAAGAGTATAATCTGGGTCTGATTTTATACAACCTCAAGCTGTTGTGTGCTGAGCATTATTTATTCATTTTAACGTTCACTCGAATTTTGTTTTCTTGCCTATCAAGCAATGAAAAGCTTTGATTTGGCCCAAAACGTGGTGGTCTTCACTGGGTTTATCTGTGCCTTTCTTTCACACCTCTGTGTGGCTTAAAGACCAAATGCTCATTTACTCTGTAAGTGAAAAGGATATTTGCCCATTAATTTCAACTCCAGCTCTCAAGCCCCATATAAGGCACAGTTAATATAATCTCACTTTGGATGACACTCGGAGGAGCAGGAAGACAATTTGTGGGGGGAAAGGAATAAGAGGCAGCGCACATTTAACAGGAATGTTAATATTTACTGGTCGCTGTGCTTGGTGTCTGGAAGGCTGCAGTCACTAAGTAGGGATTACATCTTCAATTAAGTAGTGGTGGCGGGGGACTTAGAGATGTTTCACAGAGGGAAACTGCCGAAATCATACTTTAAGGAGAATAATTTTTTAAAAAGCTACAAAAAAAAATTGAAAGAAAAGCCCGAGGGAAAAAAATAGAGGGAACATTTCTGTTTAGGGAATCCTAATATTTTGGCTGAACACATTATGTAAAATTAAATACTATTTTAAACCAAGGAGATATCATATCTAATTAAGTTTTTGTGGTTGATGGGCTTAGAGAGCATTGTGAATGTTACATCCATTGAACTGAAAGAAGCAGAAAAATTAAATAACACTGTTCTATAGTGACTTTCACCCAGACATACAAGCAGACTTCCATATTCCGCTATTACTCTGCCCTACCTACAGCTCACTGAAGACATGAAAGAGAAAATGAGAATGTGCACAGTGATCTCATTAAGGCTTGTAACAACCCCAAGGAGCAGAGATCAAGTGTTGTCAGCCTCATTTTCAAGCAGCAACCATGGGCTCCAAGTGGCCAAGGGACTTGCATCCGGGGTCATCCAGTGAGGCAGGGTGGAGAGAGAACAGAACCACCACCTTCCAGCTGCATCTAGAACTTCTGTCCCAGCATGCCCTGTGCTCCCCAGCAAGAAGAATGTCACACTGGGGAAGTAGGGGCTTCTGTTCCTGCCCAGAGTTATCAGGGAGCACCAAGATTTTAAGACTTTTTGGAGTTTTAGGAGAATTTCAATGTAACGTATGTGGAGACAGGAGATAGAAGATCAGTTTTAAAAGAGTATTGACTTCTAAGATTTATTATTACATGATGGTATTTTCAAGTAACTCTATACGATAATTTTTAAAGGTAGAAAATCAAGGCTGGGTGTGGTGGCTCACATCTGTAATCCCAGCACTTTGGGAGGCCAAGGCAGGCAGATCACTTGAGGCCAGGAGTTCGAGACCAGCCTGGCCAACATGGTGAAACCCCATCTCTACTAAAAATACAGAAATTAGCCAGGCACAGTGGCACACACCTGTAGTCCCAGCTACTCAGGAGGCTGAGGCAGGAGAATAGCTTGAACCCAGGAGGTGAAGGTTGCAGTGAGCCAAGATCTGCCACTGTACTCCATCCTGGGCCACAGAGCAAGATTCTGTCCCAAAAAAAGAAAAGAAAATCAATCCCAGCACTTTGGGAGGCCAAGGTGGCCGGATCACGAAGTCAGGAGATCGAGACCATCCTGGCTAACACAGTGAAACCCTGTCTCTACTAAAAATAAAAAAAATTAGCCAGGTGTGGTGGCATGCACCTGTAATCCCAGCTACTCGGGAGGCTGAGGCAGAAGAATCTCTTGAACCCAGGAGGTGGAGGTTGCAGTGAGCCAAGATCACGCCACTGCACTCCAGCCTGGGCGACAGAACAAGACTCTGTCTCAAAAAAAAAAAAAAAGACAAGAGACAAGAGATAGCTACGCGATTTTTGGTGGGCAATTTTTAAAAACTTAGCTTGAATAGGGAGCCTTCTCAAACTGCATAAAACTGAAATACAGTACCTATAGATACCAAAAGGCAACATATACAAAGGCAATATTCCAAGTGCAAAGACTGAATGTTTCAATCATATTTCATTGTTTTCTCCCTTTAAAATTTTATTGTTAGAGATATACAATAAAAGAACTAACAGACCACTTTAAAAAGTTTAGTAATATCTATTCTGTCTACAGTTCCCAACATAAATTAAGCAGGGTCATATTTCATATTTGAGGAGAATAAAAGAACTTCCAGGACATCTTCATATAGAGCTGAGAGAAATTTGGTGAGAAGGCTCTTTGAAATTAGAATATTCAAATTATAATTTGATAATAAGAAACTCTTGTAAATAATTAAAAATGAAAAATGAGCTTCAAGAAGTTGCTCTATGGTGGTCGTTTTTGTTTCAATTGCTGCAAGCAAGAAGTAGGTTTTAAAAATAAATCACCAGGGCACAGCAAGTATTTCTGACAGGCAGTTGCAGGCAGGATTTTAGAAATTCCAATCATTTAACAAATTGCACCATTAAAAGTCATAATAGGTCTAAAAGCCATTCTTAAAAGAACTTACTAAGTAATTTGACCTACATAATCATCTTGTTAAATTCATTTGACATCATGAGACAGTTAGTGAAATATGCATAGTACATTATATTAAAGAAAAAAGTGCCCTGCAATTGGTATCTGATTGCACTTTGCAATTGCAGCTATTAGTTGTCTATAAAACTCCTAGACATGATTTGATTTGATTTTACTACTGTTATATCATTTTACTTTGTAACATATAGGGGTAGAGATTACAGGTCTTCTGTTGCTTACTAGGAAATATTTAACGAAGGATGTTTTATTTATTAGCATAAAGAGACACAGTGGATTATTAGGTGATTAAAGTGACAATACGGCTGCTGTACTTGTCAAAAATATAGCCCTAATTCAATAGCAAGGCGACAGAGAGTCTATGAGCTGATCCATGCCTAAGCAAACTGACTCTGAAAGCAGGACACTGCCCTCTTAAAAGGATCTTTGTAAATTTCTATAATTGCACATTATCAAACACAAACAGCAGCGACAACAAACCCACAGGGTGAGTTATCAATTGTAAGTTTACTTTCTAACTGCCAAGAGCCCCTACTTTTTATCTTTTGCATTCCTACCATCTCCGATCAATAATAGAGAATGATACTTAATGTTCCTAATCTTTGTGGGAAACACAGTTTTTGTTTGTTTGTTTGTTTGTTTTTTGAGATGGAGTTTCGCTCTTGTCGCCCAGGCTGGAGTGCAATGGTGCGATCTCGGCTCACTGCAACCTCTGCTTGCCAAGTTCAAGCAATTCTCCTGCCTCAGCCTCCCAAGTAGCTGGGATCACAAGTGTTGGCCACCACGCTTGGCTAATTTTTGTATTTTTAGTAGAGGTGGGGTTTCACCATGTTGGCCAGGCTGGTCTGAAGCTCCTGACCTCAGGTGATCCGGCCACCTCGGCCTCCCAAAGTGCTGGGATTACAGAAGTGAGCCACCGCGCCCTGCTGGAAACACAATATTTTTATAAGAAGTAAATTGAGAAGAAAATGCAATACATGACGCAAATAAAGAAAGGAACTAGCATTTATTGAGTGCCTTCTGTGTACCAGGCACTGTTCTAAGTGTTTCATCAGTGCTATCAGGCTATCTTTTCTTTTCTTTCCTTTTCTTTTTTTTTTTTTTTGAGACAGAGTATCACCTGTCATTCAGGCTGGAGTACAGTGGTATAATCTCAGCTCACCACAGCCTTGACCCTCTGGGCTAAAGCGATCCTCCCACCGCAGTCTCCCAAGTAGCTGGGACCATAGGCATGAGCCACCACACCTGGCTAATTTTTTTAGTGTTTGTAGAGACAGGGTTCTCCTTGTGTTGCCCAGGCTGGTCTCAAACTCCAGGGCTAAAGCAATCCTCCTACCTCCCAGCTTCCCAAAGTGCTGGGATTACAAGCATGAGCCACCATGCCTGGTCATTAAAAAAATTATTTTTAAATGTTGAATTGTGCACCTATCCACTATTTGTCCTTTGTTTTCCTTCGGTTCATGCCATTGAAGTCCTACAAGTAGCTTGTATCATCAGGACTACTTTCCTTCGCCCGATTGTGGGAAAAAGTTGCTATCAATTGTCAATTAACATGTTTACTGCAATTACAACGTCTATATTTCATCTATTCTTAACTCTTAAAAAAGATCAGAATTGGGCCGGGGGTGGTGGCTCACGCCTGTCATCCCAGCACTTTGGCAGGCCGAGAGGGGCGGATCATGAGGTCAGGAGATCGAGACCATCCTGACTAACACGGTGAAACCCCGTCTCTACTAAAAATACAAAAAATTAGCTGGGCGTGGTGGCGG
>NW_012103299.1:2809943-2812661 GCF_000951045.1 Mandrillus leucophaeus | reverse complement strand
AATTGTACTCTGTGTATAATGTATATAATGTGGCATACAATATGTTTTCCCTAAAATGTCAGCTCTGTGCTGACTCCTGTGAATTTAAAGAACTCATTAGATTATAAACTACAATCACGTGGTCATGTAAATCATCAATTTGTTCTTTAATATGTGTTATTTGTCTTATTTGCATTTCAGGACACAGTGATATTTCAAGGTAAAATATTACAGATTCTGTTTTATTTCAGGTTATAAGCCAAGATATGGTGTAGACCCTTTCTTAATTATGTTACTATGTTTTAAGCTGAAATCCACCCAGCATATCGCAAACCTTTCCTGTGCTTTAGGACTTTAGATTCACAGCGCCCTCTGCTGTTCCTCTGTGAGTTTATCACACTATTCTAAAACTCAGTAAAAAGAGTCAGCACGGAGACAGACACATCCCTGCTGAAAAGGATCTCCAGGTCAGGGTCAGCTCCTCAGCTTTTAGGGTTTCAACCCAAATACCGACAGTAAGTCAAATTCGAGCAGGCTCTGGGGACCAGTGTTCAC
This sequence comes from Mandrillus leucophaeus, assembly GCF_000951045.1. Taxonomy (NCBI): domain Eukaryota; kingdom Metazoa; phylum Chordata; class Mammalia; order Primates; family Cercopithecidae; genus Mandrillus; species Mandrillus leucophaeus. The sequence continues at coordinate 2,812,127 of NW_012103299.1, read as the reverse complement.
TGACTGACTGCCAGGATTTTTCTTTCCATCCCACCCTCACCCCTGAGTTGCTGGGCGCCTGCATTCAGACCCTTAGACGATATATAATGGGCATTTTATGTAAATGTAGCACTTCCCAACTCGACCTCTTGACTCCACCACTCCCAGCCCAAGTATGACTTACCTCTTGGCCTTCCTCTTCCCATTAATGGCTCGCCACTCCTCAGTGGCTTAGTCCCCAGTGCTGGGAGTTGTCTGATTTACCTCACCTGGCACATAGGAGGCCCTTTATAAATATCTACTGCATGGGCCAGGCGCCGTGGCTCACGCCTGTAATCCAGCACTTTGGAGGGCCGAGGCGGGCGGATCACCTGAGGTCAGGAGTTCGAGACCAGCCTGACCAACATGGAGAAACCCCCTTCTCTGCTAGAAATACAAAATTAGCCAGGAGTGGTGGCACACGCCTGTAATCTCAGCTACTCGGGAGGCTGAGGCATGAGAATCACTTGAACCCAGAATGTGGAGGTTGCAGTGAGCCGAGATTGTGACACTGCACTCCAGCTTGGGCATCAGAGCAAGACTACGTCTCAAAAAAAAAAGAAAAAAAGTTGGTCCTGCATTCACTTAGGAGAAAATAGTTGGTATAAGCAAAATCCTAAATTTATTCTAAATTTCTAGCCAGGCACAGTGGTTAACGTTTGTAATCCCAGCACTTTGGGAGGCTGAGGCAGGGGGATCACTTGAGGCCAGGAGTTTGAGACCAGCCTGGTCAACATGGTGAAACCCCGTTTCTACCAAAAATACAAAAATTAGCCAGGCGTGGTGGCAGGTACCTGTAATCCCAGCTACTTGGGAGGCTGAGGCAGGAGAATCACTTGTACCTGGTAGTGGAGATTGCAGTGAGCTGGGATCGCACCTCTGCATTCCAGCCTGGGTGACAGAGTGAGACTCTCCAAAATAACATAAATAAAAATTTTAAATGAAATAAATAAATTTCTAATTAATTCTAAATTTCTAAATTACATATCGGCTAGTTCAATAGTTCAATTTAGGGCTGGGCGCAGTGGCTCACACCTGTAATCTCAGTACTTTGGGAGTCCAAGGCAGGTGGATCACTTGAACCCAGGAGTTTGAGATCAGCCTGGGCAACAAAGGGAAACCCTGTCTCTATGATAAATACAAAAATTAGCTGGGCGTGGTGCATGCCTGTAGTCCCAGCTACTTGGGAGACTGAGGTGGGAGAATCGCCTGAGCTCAGGAGGTCGAGGCTGCAGTGAGCCGTAAGCCATGTCACTGCACTCCAGCATGGGTGTCAGAGTGAGACCCTGTCTCAAAAAAAAAAAAAAAGAATTTAATTTAAACAAACACTCTTTGGACCGGGCACGGTGAGTCACGTCTGTAATCCCAGCACTTTGGGAAGCCGAGGTGGGTCGATCACCTGAGATCAGGAGTTCGAGACCAGCCTGGCCAACATGGCAAAACCCTGTCTCTACTAAAAATACAAAAACTTAGCCAGGTGTGGTGGTGCATGCCTGTAAGCAGAGCTGCTTGGGAGGCTGAGGCAGGAGAATTGCTTGAACCCGAGAGGCAGAGGTTGCTGTGAGCCGAGATTGTGCCACTGCACTCCAGCCTAGACAACAGAGTAAGACTCTGTCTCAAAAAACAAAAACAAACAAAAAACCAAAACAACCACAATGACAAAAACCACCTTCTTGGATATATGATTTGCAAATATTTTCTCCCATTCCATGGGTTGTGGCTTCACTGTGTTCATTGTTTCCTGCTGTGCAGGAGCTTTTTAGCTTGATGCAATCCTAGTTGTCTGTCTTTGCTTTTGTTGCCTGTGCCTTTGGTGTCGTATCCAAAAAATCCTTGCCCAGACTAATGTCAAGAAGCTTTTCCTCTGTGTTTTCTTCTGGTAGTTTTACTGTTTCAGGTCTTATGTTTACATCTTTAATCCATTTTGAGTCCATTTTTTGTGACAAGTGTAAGATCCAATTTCAGTCTTCTGCATTTTTTGTGACAAGTATAAGATCCAATTTCAGTCTTCTGCATTTGCTAGTTTTATTGAAGAGACTCTCCTTTCCCCCACTGTGTGTTTTTGGCATCTTTGTTGAAAATCAGTTGGCTATATGCCGGGCGTGGTGGCTCATGCCTGTAATTCTAGCTGTCAGGGAGGCAGAGGCGGGAAAATAGCTTGAGCCC
>NW_012103299.1:2788095-2808083 GCF_000951045.1 Mandrillus leucophaeus | reverse complement strand
TCACTCTCTCTCTCTTTCTTTCTTTTTTGTTTTTTGGGAGTTTTTTTGGTCTCACTTTGTCACCCAGGCTGGAGTGCAGTGGCGTCATCTTGGCTCACTGCAGCCTCAACCTCTCAGGTTCAAGCAATCCTCCTGCCTTAGCCCCCAAAGTAACTGGGACTACAGTCACATGCCACCATCCCCAACCAATTTTTTTGTATTTTTTGTAGAGATGGGGTTTCACTGTGTTGTCTAGGCTGGTCTCAAACTCCTGAGCTCAAATGATCCACCTGCCTCAGCCTCCCAAAGTGCTGGGATTACAGGCGAGAGCCACCGTGCCTGGCCCATGTGCTGGTTTCTTACATGCGTATGTTGTGTGATGCTGAGGTTTGGGATGTAAACGATCTTGTTACCCCGATAGTGAGCACAGTACTCAATGGTTAGTTTTTCAACCTTTAACTCCCTCCCTCCCCCATCTAGTAGTCCCCAGTATTTATTGTTGCTGTCTTTATATCCATGAGTATCCAATGTTTAACTCTCACTTACAAGTGAGAACATGCAGTATGCTTTCTGTACCTGCACTAATTCACTTAGGAGTATGCCCTGGAGCTACATCCATGTTCCTGCAGAGGACATGATTTCATTCTTTTTATGGCTGCATAGTATTCCAGGGTGCATGTGTACCCTGTTTTCTTTATCTACTCCACTGCTGATGGGCACCTATGTTGATTCCATGTCTTTACTACTGTGAGTAGTGCTGTGATGAACATATGAGTGCATCTATCTTTTTGGTAGAACAATTTATTTTCTTGTGGATATATAGCTAATAATGGGATTGCTGGGTCGAGTGGTAATTCTGTTTTAAGTTATTTGATTACAGGTGCGCACCACCTAACCTGGCTAATTTTTGCATTTTTAGTAGAGACAGGGTTTCACCATTTTGGCCAGGCTGGTCTCAAACTCCTGACCTTGTGATCCCACTGCCTCAGCGGTGGGATTACAGGCATGAGCCACCGCCTGGAAACATTATTTTTAACCACTGCCAAACATTGTCATTGTCTGAATGTATGGCAAACCTTTTAATGCATCTTTGACTATTTCTTTAGGATACACCTCTAGAAGTGAATTACAGAATCAAAGGGTAAGAATTTTAAAGATACATGCTATATCATCTTAAAGTTGTACCAATTCATATTCCAATCAGGAGGATGTGAAAGGGCCTGTTTTCTTGAACCCTCCCCAACTCTGCATATTAGCAATTGTGTTGGTCAGAGTTGCATTGCAGGTAACAGAATCCACTCTAGCTGAAAGCAGAGTTATTGCCAGTTATTAGGAAATCATTAGGAGATTGGGAGAGGCTGGTCCAAGCTCCCAGGAATAAACCCCAGAACCATATTGCAAAACTGGTTCACTAAGGGAGCTGTCTCTGCCACTGTCTGGAAGCCTGGGAATAAGAAAGTTATAGCTGGAGGCAGTGGCTCAAGCCTGGAATCACAGCACTTTGGGAGGCCGAGACGGGTGGATCACTCGAGGTCAGGAGTTCGAGACCAGCCTGGCCAACATGACAAAACCCTGTCTCTACTAAAAATAGTAAAATCAGCTGGGCGTGGTGCCTGTGCCTGTAACACCAGCTACTTGGGATGCTGAGGTGGGAGAATTGCTCGAACCTGGGAGGCAGAGGTTGCAGTGACCCGAGATCAGGCCACTGCACTCCAGCCTGGGTGACACAGTGTCTCAAAAAAAAAAAAACAAAAAAAAAAAACAGTTGCCATGATGACTGCAGTCTCTAGGCTCACAGTGCCTCTGTGATGATTCACACTATCAAAATGGATGCATCTTAACTCCCATGAAACCAGGAATTGGATCCTGTGTCTTCTACTACAAATGCCACAGCAACTCCAAATGCCTCTGTAACCTGGGTTACTGCCAGAACAGCATAGCGGACAGAATGATGGCTTCTGCTTCATAATTCCAATGTTTATTTTTCAAATTTCATATGAGCACATTGCTAACTGTAAGGGAGTCTGAGCAATGTAGCGTTTTGCTTTCCAGCTTTTAGCAGGCAGTAAGACATGACACACGGTGGCTGGAATGGAGTGAATGAGCCAGTCTCTGGTATCTGCCACAGCCAATTCCTTTGGCAGCATTCATACATCACCATCTTTTTTTTTTTTTTTTTTGAGGCAGAGTCTCACTCTGTCCCTCAGGCTGGAGTGCAGTGGCGCGATCTCGGCTCAGTGCAGCCTATACCTCCTGGGTTTGAGCGATTCTCCTGCCTCAGCCTCCCAAGCAGCCGGGATTACAGGCACCCACAACCACGCCCAGCTAATTTTTTTTGTATTTTTAGTAGAGATGAGGTTTCACCATGTTGGCCAGGCTGATCAATAATTCCTGACCTCAAGTGATCCGCCTGCCTTGGCTTCCCAAAGTGCTGGGGTTACAGGCATGAGCCACTGCTCTGGGCTCATATATAGCCCTCTGCCAGTAAATCTCCCAAACAAAACTAATAGCAAAACTCAACACACTCTCGTAAGGGACTCATACCTCATACAATTAAAAATCAGCTTATCCCACAAAGGAGACCCAAGTCTCATTGCATCCATCTCTACATGATATTCACTCCTCTTCTAGTATAATCACATACGTTGTAACCTACAGACTCAATGATCAAGTTTACTACCCCTCTATATTAAATATCCTGACTTACTCCATAGAATGTAGTAGGTGGGCGGGGCACGGTGGCTCATGCCTCTAATCCCAGCACTTTGGGAGGCCAAGGCGGGTGGATCACTTGAGTTCAGGAGTTCGAGACCAGCCTGACCAATATGGTGAAACCCCGTCTCTACTAAAAATACAAAAATTAGCTGGGCATGGTGGTACATGCCAGTAGTCCCACCTACTTAGGAGGCTGAGACAGGAGAATCGCTTGAACCCAGAAGGCAGAGAATGCAGTGAGCCAAGATTGTGCCACTGCACTCTAGCCTGGGCAACAGAGCAAGACTCTGTCTCAAAAATAAATAAATAAATAAATTTGTTTGAAATTTTCAGGGTTAGGGCCAGGGTCAGGGTCAGGGTCAGGTTAGCTGGGCCAGTGAAAGTCAAGAAGACAATTAGAGGATCAGAGGGAAGCCGTTAACCAGGGACCATGAAGAGAAGCCAATGACGTCTATAGAAGGCTTTGTGTCTGGTGACTAGGCTGAAGTTGCTGTAGGTCAACAGGGCTGGAAGTTGGGAATCAAAGCTGAATGTGAAGCAGGGGAGAGTGAGGACAAATTAGAACTGGAACCCAAGAAGGTATATTGGAACCCATATATTTTTTTCAGCACCTCCAATCTCGATGCCGTAGGTTACTGCAGAAAAAGCCAGTGCCCTCTGCCACAGAACTGCACATGCACCTGCCCCAGGCCCCAGAGGGCCTGAAGGAGAACATTCAGAGAGGCGAAGCCAGCAAGAGGTGGCACAAGTGAGTCACAGTGGCACCTGGAGACCTTAGAGACCAAGGTAGGAGGATTGCTTGATGCCATAGTGTTGGGCTATGTTGCCCAGGCTGGTCTCAAACACCTGGTCCTCACTCCTAAGTGATCCTCCTATCTCAGCCCCACAGGAAGCGGAGATTGCAGATGTTTACAGAGGGTATTTCTTGTGGGAATTGGCTCACATGATTATGGAGGCTGAGAAGTCCCATAATAGGCCATCAGCAAGCTAGAGAACTAGGGTAGGCAGTAGTGAAGCTCGGTTCAAGTGCAAAGGCCTCAGAATCAGGGAAGCGGATGGTGTAACTCTCTGTTCAAGGCCAAAAGCCTGAGAACCTGGGGGCTGCTGGTACAAGTCCCAGATTCCAAAGGTCATACAACCTGGGCCAGGTGGGGTAGCTCCTGCCTGTAATCCCAGCACTTTGGGAGGCCAAGGCGGGCAGATCACTGGAGATCAGGAGTTCAAGCCTGGCCAATATGGCAAAACCCCATCTCTACTAAAAATACAAAAATCAGCCAGGCATGGTGGCAGGTAGTTGTAGTCCCAGCTACTTGGGAGGCTGAGGCAGGAGAATCACTTGAACTTGGGAGGCGGACATTGCAGTGAGCCGAGATCGCACCACTGCACTCCAGCCTGGGTGACAGAGCAAGATTCCATTTAAAAAAAAGGTCAGAGAACCTGGAGTTCTGATGTCCAAGGCCAGGGGAAGTTGGATGCCTCACCTCCAGAAGAGAAAGAACAAATCCACTTTTTTTTTTTTTTTTTTTTGCTTGTTTATTCAATTTGGGCCCTCAGCTGATTGGATGATGTCCATCCACTTTGGTGAGAACAGATATTCCATATTCAGTCGATGATTCCAATGCCAATGTCTTCTGAAAACACTCTCACAGACACACACAGAAATAACGCTTTACCAGCTCTCTGTGCATCCTTAATCCAGTCAATTAACCATCACAAACACCATTGGATCTTCTGGGTCATATGGCCCAATGAGGGAGCAGCATGGTAGCCTGGACTTGCTGCAGAGTTTTCTCTTGTTCCAGACTCTACTGAAACCTGGCTGCCTTTGGGTTACTCAGTACACACAATGCAACAGCGTGGCCTAGTAGATACATGTTGCCTTCAGAATCCAAAGAGGCTCACAAAGCATTGTGCTACTTTCTTGGTGGCTGAAGAGACCAGATAGAGAAACTTGCCCTTCATCTTGGAAGGAATATCTCAAAATGTCCCAGATCAGTGAACCCATAGAAACTTTACTGAGGTGGCAGATGCTTGCAGTTTTGTGGGATTTACTTCGTATGCTTTGGGATGTAAGTGTCTCACCAAAATAGCTGGAGTAGATGCTACTTCCTGTTCACCAGGTCCAACCTACATGATATGATAAAAGAGTGAACCAACCTAATGTCTTAAGGAATGGAAATGCAATCCAGTTCCTTCCAGACTGAAGCAGGACAGAGGGCCTGAGGGGTGATTACCCCTGAGTCAGGACATTGAAGGTGTATTATTGGCACTGGTGGCTGAAAGTAAACTGTGTCTGATGGTGTTAATTAACAGGTACGGGCTGAGTGTAGTGGCTCATGCCTGTAATCCCAGGACTTTGTGAGGCTGAGGTGGGCGGATCACCTGAGGTCATGAATTAAAGACCAGCCTGGCCAACATGGTGAAAACCTGTCTCTACTAAAAGTATAAAAATTAGCCAGGCATGGTGGTGCTTGCCTGTAATCCCAGCTACTTGGGAGGCTGAGGCAGGATAATTGCTTGAACCTGGGAGGCAGAGATTGCAGTGATCCAAGACCATGCCACTGCACTCCAGCCTGTGTGACAGAGCAAGACTCTGTCTTAAAAAAAAAAAAAAAAATTAACAGATATGGAGGGGAAAAGCATTCTCCAACAGCTGAACAGCAGGGCCTGGGGGATGCGGTGAATTACTTCAGAAATGAAACCATATCTAGAACAGCAATGCAGTGATAGTCACTACTGATTAAGTTTACAAAATCCACTGTCGTTCTCCAAGGTTCATCTGTCTTCTGCACAGGCCAAAAAGGTGAGTTAAATGAGGATAGGGTAGGAATCACCACCTCTTCAGATTCTACCAAGTCCTTGATGGTAACATTAGTCTCTGCAATCCCTCCAGCAAGATGGTATTGGTTTTGGTTTCAGATTTGGTGGAGGCGGTGATGGTGGTTTCCACTTGGCCTTTTCTACCCTAACAGAGCTCATTCCACACATTAGGGAGCCAGTGTGGGGATTCTGCCAGTTGCTGAATATATCTATGCCAATGACCCATGCTGAAGAAGAAAATTACAAGCTCAGGTTGGCCAATTACCAATTCGGGAGCGGGTATGAGTCAGAAGGCCTCTATGGTAACACTTAAGGCACCTTCATCCAGAGAGCAAACCATGCTGAAAATCACACCCATGCCTTGATAGCAACAGAACTACAAAGAAGCCTGAATTTGTAGCCTTAGATAGTCTCTTATGCCACCAGAAGGAAGAAATGGGTCCCTGAGACCTGGAATGGTGATAGAGGTATATATACCTATATCCGTAGACCTTAAGTGATCTCACTGAAACTCCAGATTTCCCTGAACCCATGGGCCTGCAAGAGTGCCCCACTCTCCCTTGCTGGTATACAGCAGCTTCCCCTTTCTTGAAAACTATGTGTGTTTCAACCAAAGTGGATGCCTTTCAAAATGACATTTGCCCTCCTCGAGATTGGTTCCCACCTCCCCTATGGCTATGAGACCAATAACCAAAGTCAAGTCACCGCATGGCCTAGCTGAGGAAGTACAAGACCTGCTGGGGAAGAAAATGGCAGAGTTGCAAGGCCCAGAACTGGGAAAAAAAACACCCACTGGGAATGGATGCTAAGGGATAAAGGGAGAATATAAGAGGCAGTAAGGAAGAGCTTGTTGATATGAAGGATCCTTCCATGGCTCAGGATTCAGCACCCTACTGAGGGTTCCTGGAGCCAGCCCCAGTTGTGGTGGCTCCTGGAAGCTTGGAAAAACTGATGGTGCACATAAATAAAAGTGGGGCATGCTAAAAAGGTGCCGGGGCAGAGTGCTGAGGAAGTGGCCAAAACACTCACTGTGTAAGACCTGAGAACCTGCCAGATGAGCAGGCAAAGGAGGGCCCAGAAATTCTCCCTTTTATTAAGTGATATGAAATGAGTTAGTGAGGGAGCCATTGACATCGCCGAGAAGCTCAGTATTGGCTGTTCTGTGGGGCCAGATGGCAGGTCTTAACTACGAAAGGCAAGGTGCATGGAATGACTCTAATGGGCAGCAAGGCTGGGATGGCCAATGGGAGGACTTGACTCCCAGGGATCGCTTATAATGACAAATAGGCCCTGGTGTTCCTCGGGACAAGAAAGTGGGCAGCCAACAAAGAAATGGCAGGGATTTAGATGCTCTGGCAAGATATATGTGCTCCAAAGGGCAAGAAGTTAAACCTTGCAAAGGTTCAGAAACCAGTGAAGCCAGCGAAGTGTTCAGGTATCCGTGGTATGCGGGACGCAGGAAGATAGGTCAAGTGCATTACTGCATCTGGCAACTCTCACCACTAAGAAAGAAGCACAACGCTTGATAAAAAGCCTCTCGAGTTTTGGATGTTCTGTTCTCAGAAATATTGTTCTGACCCATATATCATGTATCAGGTGACTTGAAAGAATGCCAGGTCTGAGCGGTGGGCAGGGCCAGAAAGGGCTCTGCGGCAGCTCCAGGCTGCAGTATAACTGGGCCTGCCATCTGGGCCATGTGGCCCAACAGATCCCATCACAGTAAGGTTATCGGTGGCAAACACACCATGTGAAGTTTCTGTCAAACCTCTATGGAGAAGCCACAATACAGACCCCTAGAGTTTTGGAGCAAGGGCATTCTATCTGCAATAGAGAAGCACTTGAGAAAATGGGTTTCTAGGGTGCTACTGTGTCCTGGTAGAGACTGAGCATCTGACTGCTGGAATCAAGTGACTGTCAGACCCACTGAATCCTAAGGGTAGATGGGCATAGCCTCATTCTACTGGTACGATGGAAGTAGAACCTCCAGGATTGGGCTCAGACAGGCCCAAAGGGCACAAGTAAGTTATATGAATGGATGGACCCAGATCCATGTCACCTGCCTCCATTGCACTAATCCTTCTCTCTCAGCATATACCTACGGCCTTGTGGGAGTTTTCCTATGCCCAGATGACAGAGGAAGAATCGTGGGCTGGTTCAGAGATGGGCTACCCCATAGATGGGCCTATTTTTTGTATAAATAAAATATTTAAATTTAAAATGATGTGAGTTTTAATCCATTGACCTTTATATTTTTCTCTCAACTGCTTTAACATTCTGGGGAAAAACTAGGCATCAAAAGCTACTTTAAGATATAGAAAAGAAGAGATTTGAATAAGGAAAGAGGGCCGGCCGAGGTGGCTCACACCTGTAATCCCAGCACTTTGGGAGGCTGAGGTGGGTGGATCAGTCAGGGGTTCAAGACCAGTTTTGGCCAACATGGTGAAAGCCTGTATCTTCTAGAAACACACACACAAAAAATTAGCCGGGCATGGTGGTGCACATCTGTACTCCCAGCTACTTGGGAAGCTGAGGCAGGATAATTACTTGAACCCAGAATGCAGAGATTGCAGTGAGCCAAGATCATGCCACTGCACTCCAGACTTGGTGACAGAGCAAGACTCCATCTCAAAAAAAAAAAAAAAAAAAAAAAAACCAAAAACGGCCAGGAGCGGTGGCTTATGTCTGTAAATCCCAGCACTTTGGGAGTCCGAGGCAGGCTGATCACCTGAGTTCGGGAGTTTGAGACCAGCCTGACCAACATGGAGAAACCCCATCTCTAGTAAAAATACAAAATAGCCGGGCGCGATGGCTCACGCTTGTAATCCCAGCACTTTGGAAGGCTAAGGCAGGCGGATCACGAGGTCAGGAGATCGAGACCACAGTGAAACCCCGTCTCTACTAAAAATACTAAAAAGAGGCCGGGCGCGGTGGCTCAAGCCTGTAATCTCAGCACTTTGGGAGGCCGAGACGGGCGGATCACGAGGTCAGGAGATCGAGACCATCCTGGCTAACACGGTGAAACCTGTCTCTACTAAAATACTAAAAAGTTAGCTGGGCGTGGTGGCAGGTTCCTGTTGTCCCAGCTACTCGGGAGGCTGAGGCAGGAGAATGGCTTGAACCCGGGAGGCGGAGCTTGCAGTGAGCTGAGATTCGGCCACTGCACTCCAGCCTGGGCGACAGAGCGAGACTCCGTCTCAAAAAATAAAAAAATAAAAAAAATTAAAAAAAAAATACTAAAAAGTTAGCTGGGCGTGGTGGCAGGCTCCTGTTGTCCCAGCTACTCGGGAGGCTGAGGCAGGAGAATGGCGCGAACCCGGGAGGCGGAGCTTGCAGTGAGCAGAGATCGCACCACTGCACTCCGGCCTGGGCGACAGAGCGAGACTCCATATCAAAAAAAAAAAAAAAATACAAAATAAGCCAGGCGGTGACACATGCCTGTAATCCCAGCTACTCAGGAGGCTGAGGCAGGAGAATCACTTGAATCTAGGAGGCAGAGTTTGCGGTTGCGGTAAGCCAAGATCGTGCCATTGCACTCCAGCCTGGGCAACAAGAGCAAAACTCCATCTCAAAAAAAAAAAAAAGGTAAAATAAAATCAAAATTAGACAATTTTTCTTTTCTTTTCTTTTCTTTTTTGAGACTCAGTTTCACTCTTGTCACCCAGGCTGGAGTACAGTGGTGCAATCTCAGCTCACCACAAACTCTGCCTCCTGGGTTCAAACAATTATCCTGCCCCAACCTCCCAAGTAACTGAGATTATAGGCACCCACCACCATGCCCAGCTAATTTTTGTATTTTTAGTAGAGATGGGGTTTCACCATGTTGGCCAGGCTAGTCTCAAACTCCTGACCTCAAGTGATCCACCCGCTTCAGCCTCCCAAAGTGCTGGGATTAACTTTTTTGAGACTCAGTTTCTCAAAAAACTTTTGAGAAGGAGAAAACTTTTCCTTTTGCTTCTGGTTCCAATATGGCTCGGTACAGCAGTGACATTTATTCAAATTTTTGATATTTTGTTATCATGGATTGTTTTGCATTCATTTTGATTTTTAAAACGTTGTATTAAAATATTATTTATCCTGGCTACTGATTTTTTGACACCCCCCCAGTTTTGTGCCCAAGGTGAGTTCCTTACACATCTTACCCTAATCTCATCTCTACAGCTCAACTGTGCAAAAAAGAACACAAGAAGAATAATCCAGAAACATCAGATTGTGTCAGAGGCATATGACCCAGAACAACTCCATCTTGAATAGGGGCTGGGTAAAATGAGGCTGAAACCTACTGGGCTGCATTCCCAGGCGGTGAAGGATGAGATAGGAGGTCACAGGATGAGATAGGAGGTCAGCACAAAATACGGGTCATCAAGACCTTGCTGATAAAACAGGTAGCACTGAAGGAGCTGAGCAAAACCCACCAAAACCAAGATGGCCACGAGACTGACCTCTGGTCGTCCTCACTGCCACACTCCCACCAGCATCATGACAGTTTACAAATGCCACGACAACGTCAGGAAATTACCCTATACGGTCTAAACAGGGGAGGCATGAATAATCCACTCCTTGTTTAGCATATCATCAAGAAATAACCATAAAAATGGGGAACCTGCAGCCCTCAGAGCTCCCCTGTCTATGAAGTAGCTATTCTCTTGTTGCTTTACTTTCTTAATAAATTTGCCTTCACTTTGCACTGCAGACTCGCCCTGAATTCTTCCTTGCACAAGATCCAAGAACCCTCTACTGGGGTCTAGATCGGGGCCACTTTCCTGTAACAATTGGGCCAGGTGCAGTCGTTCACGCCTTAATCCCAGCACTTTGGGAGGCCAAAGCGGGTGGATCACCTGAGGTCAGGAGTTTGAGACCAGCCTGGCCAACATGGTGAAACCTTGTCTCTTAAAAATAGAAAAATTAGCAGGTCGTGGTGGCGGGCGCCTGTAATCCCAGCTACTCAGGAGGCTGAGGCACGAGAATTGCTTGAACCTGGGAGGCAGAGGCTGCAGTGAGCTGAGAGCACTCCACTGCACTCCAGCCTGGGTGACAGAGCAAGAGTCCATCTCAAAAAAACAAAGAAACAAATGAGATTGGTAATTTATCGGCAGTAGACAGGAATAGGGTAGAAAGGATAGGGGAAGGGATACTGCTCTGAGCCATCCTTTTTGTATATTTCTGACTTTTAGAACCATGTAAATATTTCACATACTTAAAAATGAATAAAAATGTAATCAACAAAGATAGGATAGGGCCCCAAATGGAATACAAACAAAAACAATAAACTGGCTGGGCGCAGTGGCTCACGCCTGTAATCCTAACACTTTGGGAGGCCAAGGCGGGTGGATTGCCCGAGCTCAGGAGTTCAAGACCAGCCTGGGCAACATGGTGAAACTCCATCTCTACTGAAATACAAAAAATTAGCTGGGCGTGGTGGCGTGAGCCTGTAATCCCAGCTACTCGAGAGGCTGAGACAGGAGAATCATTTGAACCTGGGAGGCGGAGATGGCAGTAAGCTGAGATCTTGCCACTGTACTCCAGTCTGGGCAACAGAGTGAGACTTCATCTCAAAAACTAAAAATAAAAAAAAAAAAACCTGGCTGTAACAAAAATGAATACCAAACCACACTGGGGATGGAGGAAGAAAATAACTACCCTAAGTAACTCTGGAAAAGAGCATTTTTGGCTATGTCCTATAAGGCCAAAGAAAAAAATTGAGCATAAATATTATACTTAGTAGTTTTTCTCATGGCTACATATACTAGCATCTCTGAAACTAATTTATGTGTGTTGGAGAAAATAAATGCGTTATGGACAATGAAAGCTAAATTTCTCTTTGTCAGAGAAAGCAGTTAAAATAAGAAATGGGAAAGGCTGCATGAAACCTATTATTTTGGTTTGCAATTGGAGATATGAACGTGTGTGTGTGTGTGTGTGTGTGTGTGTGTGCATCCTACAACCAATGAATACAACTAGCACCCAGGTCTGGATTCCTAAATACCATTAGCCAATGAAAGGAATTACATCTCCTTGAAGAAGTGGCTGATTTTAGTGCTAGGGCAGGGAAAGTACAAAATTAATGTGCAACAGAAAATAGGAACCGCACACACACAAAATGATGGGATGTGTCAAAAGGACACAGGAGCCCATTTGAAGGAGTTCCAATGGCCAAACCTTAAACAGTTTAAGCAAGAAAGCAGGCTGGGCCTGGTGGCTCACATCTGTAATGCCAGCACCTTAGGAGGCCAAGATGGAAGGATCTCTTGAACCCATGGTTCAAGACCAGCCTGGGCAACACAGTGACACCCTAGCTCTACAAAAAAATTAAAACTTAGCCAGGTGTGGTGGTGTGCACCTATAGTCCCAGCTACTCTGGAGGCTGAGGTGGGAGGATTGCTTGAGCCTGGAAGGTGAAGGCTGCAGTGAGCCATGATTGTGCCACCACACTTGAGCCTGGGCAACAGAGCAAGATCCTCTTTCAAAAGAAAAAAAAAGGACAGAGAGAGAAAGAAAAAAGAAAGTAAATACTAACAGTAATACATTACAACACATAGAATAAAGTAAGAATCATGAATCCATCCTGACATAAATAAATACAGAGATAAGATGGAAAAGTTCTTCCTTACAGTAGAATTCCAACTAGCAAATAGACATTGAAAAGCATTGTTTGGCAAATACTATGCTAATAACTTTTTTAGGTAAAAACACTTCAACAGAAGCTAGGATGAGTAGGTAAAATAATATAGAAAATGGGATTGTTACTTAGTCTTAAAGATCTTCCCACAAAATACTTATTAATTACAAAGGGGAAAGAGTAACTTTGTAGTGGAGAAACCTCTAGACATCACCCTGTCGAGTGATCAAAGTGAACATCCCCAGAAATGGGAAAAATATCATGTGCCTCCTGACATGATGCACACAGGACATAGCATGGCTTCTCTGATATTCACAACAAAAATGCAGAACTGAAATTAGTCACGAGGAAACCTCAGCCAAACCCCAGATGCGGGCTATTGTACAAGATAAGTGGCCAGTTATCTTTACAAACGTCAGGGTCATGGAAGACAAAGGGCTGAGGAACAGTTCCAGATGACAGAAGATTAAGGAGACATGCAACTTAATGTGTGGTGAGATGCTGCACTGAATGCGGAACCAGAAAAAGATCAGTGGGACAGTTGGTAAAATTTGAATTAGGTCTATAGATCAGATCATAGTGCTGTATCAGTGTTAATTTCCTGGCTTTTATATATGTATTGTGGTTATGTAAAATGTTAATATTTGAAGAATCTGGACAAAAAGTATAAGGAATTTTTTCGGGTACTATTTTTGCAACGTATTTAAATCTGGAGGCCGAATACAGTGGTTCATGCCTGTAATCCCAGCACTTTGAGAGGATGAGGCAGAAAGGATCATTTTGAGGCCAGAAGTTTAAGACCAGCCTGGGCAATATAGGGAGATCCTGTCACTACAAAATAAAATAATCAATCAATCAATCAATCAATCAATCTAGGTGGAAAAAATCAGCCTTTGTAGCCTGGTGTTGCCTCACCCAGTAGGTAAAGTCCTCTTAGTAAGGTCCTTTTAAGAATTCTCTAAGCTGGTTACTTCTGGAAGTGCAGTCAAGCTCACCATAGTCCTTTCTTTGCCAACACAGGTAGCTCTAGCCAGCCTCTGGCCTTCAGACTTTTCCAGGCAAGAGTTGGGAAGCATTGGCCAGGCGTGGTGGCTCACGCCTGTAATCCCAGCACTCTGGGAGGCCGAGGTGGGTGGATCACTTGAGGCCAGGAGTTCAAGACCAGCCTGGCCAACATGGTGAAACCCTGTCTCTAGTAAAAATACAAAAATTAGCTGGGTGTGGTGGTGCATGCCTGTAGTCCCAGCTACTCAGGTGGCTGAGACAGGAGAATCGCTTAAACCAGGAGGCAGAAGTGGCAGATGAGCTGAGATCGCACCACTGCACTCCAACCTGGGCAACAGAGCGAGACTTCTCAAAAAATAAAAAAGAGTTGGGAAGAGAACTCTACACTCCCTTAACTCCAGGAGACACAGGTCGCGTTTTCCAGATCTCTCTCAGCATCTTTTGCTCCAGTACAGGACAGCACTTCAGCTAATAGAGCCTTCTGACTTGACTTCAGGTCCAGGGTAGGAATAGCCCTCACCTCTAGGCCAGTAACTCCTTTCAAAGAAATCCTCTGTCTCCTCCGATCAGTCTCCTCAATGACTCTCCTGGTTACTCTTCTCTATGGTCTGGAGATATGTAATGAACTATATGCCATAAGATGGGTTAGCAGCTTCTAGTAGGTTCTGCTTGATTGGTGCACTTTAGAAAGAAGGAGACATGTCAGCTGTTTTCCTCAGACTGGAGACTGAACCGGGAGCCCGAGATAATCAGTAAGACCCCATTTAACATTCTGTAGGTTTTTCATGCTACCCATAGAGGGCGCCATACAGCGCTCTTCTGCATTCTTATCATAACTTAAAGGGAAATTTCCACAATGTCCAGAGCCTCGATGTCCTGCAAATGAAGGAGGGGAATGTCCTCTAGTTTCTTGCAGCAGGAACCCACTTAGGTGGCACCAACCTGGTTCCAGATGGAACAGTATATCTATAAAGGAAAAGCGTTGGGCACGGTGGTTCACGCCTGTAATCCCAGCACTTTGGGAGACCGAGGCGGGCGGATTACCTGAGTTTGGGAGTTCGAGACCACCCTCACAAACATGGAGAAACCCCGTCTCTACGAAAAATACAAAACTAGCTGGGCATGGTGGCGCATGCCTGTAATCCCAGCTACTCGGGAGGCTGAGGCAGGAGAATCACTTGAACCCAGGAGGTGGAGGTTGCAGTGAGCCAAGACTGCGCCATTGCACTCCAGCCTGGGCAATAAGAGCGAAATGCTGTCTCGAAAAAAAAAAAAAAAAAGGAAAACTGACGGCATTTACATCCTAAATCTGAAGAATCTAATTCTGTTGGCAGCTTGTACCATTGTTGCCATTGAAAACCCTTCTGATTCTGCAGCCAATTAAGCTGACTGAGTTCCTTTCCTTATGGGGGCCCAGTGTGCAGTCGCTGCAAACAGCAGCTTCCTTGGTAGCGTATGCAGCCTGTTTATTGTATGGGTTGCTCTAAGGGACCTTGGAGACAGGTGATGGATGTTCAAGTTTCTGACTTTGCACTACCCCAATGTAGGCTCCGAATAGGAATGTGAGGTGCCTTTGGAAAGTCCCAGGGCACTGTGGCCAGGGTTCGCATTGGCCAAGTTATCATGTCCATCTGCACCAAGCTGTAGAACAAGGAGCACGTGATTGAGGCCCTGCACAGGGCCAAGTTCAAGTTTCCTGGCCACCAGAAGATCCATATCTCAAAGAAGTGGGGCTTCATCAAGTTCAATACCGATGCATTTGAAGACATGGTGGCTGAGAAGCAGCTGATTCCAGATGGCTGTGGGGTCAAGTACATCCCCAGTCGTGGCCCTCTGGACAAGTGGCAGGCCCTGCACTCATGAAGGCTTCCACTGTGCTGCTCCCTCTTAATATTCACCAATACGTTCTACGTCCTGTCCAAAAAAAATTAAAACCCTTCTGATGTCAGTCTCATATCCTCCTGGAATCCTGGTCAGCCGGCTGAGCTAAGCTTTGCTGCTGCCACAGGAGCCACTCCTATTGCTGGCCACTTAACTCCTGGAACCTTCACTAACCAGGGCCAGGCAGCCTTCTGGGAACTGCGTCTGTTGGTAGATACTGATCCCAGGGTAGCCACTGGCCTCTCATGGAGGCATCTCATGATAACCTACCTACCATACCTCTGGGGAACACAGGTTCTCTTCTGCGCTGTGTGGATATTTCCATCCCATGCAACAAGGGAGCTCGCTCAGGGGGTCTGATGTGGGGAATGCTGGCTAAGGGAGTTCTGCACATGCCTGGCAGTCTCTCCTGTGAACACCCACAAGAGGTCATGCCTGATCTCTGCTTCTACAGAGACCCTGAAGAGATTGAAAAGCTCACACATGTAATCCCAGCACTTTGGGAGGCCAAGGCAAGTGGATCATGAGGTCAGTAGATCGAGACCATCCTGGCTAACACAATGAAACCCCATCTCTACTAACAATACAAAAAACTAGCCAGGCGTGGTGGCACATGCTTGTAGTCCCAGCTACTGGGGAGGCTGAGACAGGAGAATCACTTGAACCCGGGAGGTGGAGGTTGCAGTGAGTCAAGATCGTGCCACTGCACTCCACACTCCAGCCTGGGTGACAGAACGAGACTGCGTCTCAAAAACAAAAACAAAAAACGACAGTCTTAAACTAATGTGTTTGACTAAGATGGATAACAGGGATTGGATTTACACTTCCACTTTAAACAACTAAAAACTTGACAAAATATATGAAATAAGTGTTTTCAGACATCACATAGTCAGCACAGGGCAATCACGCTTGAGAGAGGAAACAGATGATTGCCTGGCTGAGTTCTAGGAGCGTTTCCAGGCCACAGCAAAGGGAGGGGGGATGTGTGGAGCCTGCTTGTCTCCCTGAGTTGAGGTAGTGTTGGGAGTTTGGGGAGGCCCAGGTGGCTAGCGTTTGCAGGGCAGAGTACTGGGGAGGACAGAGTTACACACAGAGAGACCCAGACAGCTGCAGAAGGCTCCCTTCAAGTCTTCAACTGAAGACGAATCAGCAAAGGCATGTATAGAAACTGTCAGGCCGCTGAGCCCAACCTAAGCCATCATTATCCCCTGTGACCTGCATGTGCACATCCAGATGGCCTGAAGCAACTGAAGATCCACAAAAGAAGTGAAAATAGCCAAGTCCTGCCTTAACTGATAACAGTCCACCATTGTGATTTGTTCCTGCCCCACCCTAACTGGTCAATTGACCTTATGACAATATACCCTCCCCGCCCTTGCAGTAACGTACTTTGTGATATTCCCCCGCCCTTAAGAAGGTACTTTGTCATATTCTCCCACCCTTGAGAATGTACTTTGTAAGAGCCACCCCCTGCGCCCCAAAAAATTGCTCCTAACTCCACTGCCTATCCCAAACCTGTAAGAACTAATGATAATCCCACCACCCTTTGCTGACTCTCTTTTCGGACTCAGCCCACCTGCACCCAGGTGATTAAAAAGCTTTATTACGGCCGGGGGCGGTGGCTCAAGCCTGTAATCCCAGCACTTTGGGAGGCCAAGACGGGCGGATCACGAGGTCAGGAGATCGAGACCATCCTGGCTAACACGGTGAAACCCCGTCTCTACTAAAACACACAAAAAACTAGCCGGGTGAGGTGGCGGGTGCCTGTAGTCCCAGCTACTCCGGAGGCTGAGGCAGAAGAATGGCGTAAACCTGGGAGGCGGAGCTTGCAGTGAGCTGAGCGACTAAGTCTCAAAAAAAAAAAAAAAAAAAGCTTTATTGCTCACACAAAGCCTGTTTGGTGGTCTCTTCACACGGAGGCGTGTGACAGAAACCACTTGAGGCTGGGCGTGGTGGCTCATGCCTGTAATCCTAGCACTTTAGGAGGCCAAGGCAGGTGGATTACCTGAGGTCAGGAGTTCGAGACCAGCCTGACTAACATGGTAAAACCCTGTCTCTACTAAAAATACAAAAAAAATTAGCCAGGGGTGGTGGCGGGCACCTGTCATCTCAGCTGCTTGGGACGCTGAGGCAGGAGAATCGCTTGAACCCGGGAGGCGGAGGTTGTGATGAGTCGAGATTCCAGCCTGGGCAACAAGAGTGAAAACTCCGTCTCAAAAGAAAAGAAAAGAAAAGAAAAGTAACCACTTGAAGCTGGAGAAAGAATCCCCTCAAAAGAATCATCCCTAGAGCTCACACAGGGCTGGGGGTCGTTCACATTCCCACCAGGCAGAGCGGGAGCACCTCATCCTGTCCAGGGCATCCAGTAGAATACTCAAGAGTTTTCGCCTCAGAAATGGTGAGAAAACTGACTCTAGATAATAGGCTGCTTTAATTCCACCTAATGAAACTGAAAAGCAAGATTCACAATGAACCAAACCCATTCTGAGAATCTTAACTGTGTGACAAAACAAATCTCAATAGAATTTTTTTTTTTTTTTGAGATGGAGTCTTGCTCTGTCACCCAGGCTGGAGTGCGGTAGCACGATCTCAGTTCACTGCAACCTCTGCCTCCTGGGTTCAAGCCATTCTCCTGGCTCAGCCACCCCAGTAGCTGGGATTACAGGTGTGCGCCATCACGCTTGGCTAATTTTTGCATTTTTCAGTAGAGACGGGATTTCACCATGTTGGTCAGGCTGGTCTCAAACTCCTGACCTCAGGTGATCCACCTGCCCTGGCCTCCCAAAGTGCTGGGATTACAGGCGTGAGCCACTGCACCTGGCCAACTCGATAGTATTTTTAATTTAATTTTTAAAGACAGGGTCTCGCTCTATCACCCGGGCTGGAGTGCAGTGGCTTGATCTCGGCTCACTGGAGCCTTGACTTCCTGGACTCAAGAGATCCTCCTCAGCCTCCAAGTAGCTGGGTAGCTAAAACTACAGGTGCATGCCACCCCACCTGGCTAATTTGTTTTTTTTTTTAAATTTTAGTAGAGACAGGGTCTCACTATATTGCCCAGGCTGGTCTTGAACTTCTGGGCTGAAGCTATCCCCTGCCTTGGCCTCCCAAAGTGCTGAGATTACAGGAGTGAACCACCATGCTGGGCAGTATTTTTTTTAAATACAAGAATATTCAGCACTCGGCCAGGCATGGTGGCTCACGTCTATAATCCCAGCACTTTGGGAGGCCAAGGTGGGCTGATTACTTGAGGTCAGGAGTTTGAGACCAGCCTGGTCAACAGGCAGACACCCCGTCTCTACTAAAAATACAAAAATTAGCCAGGTGTGGTGGCCACGTGCCTGCAATCCCTACTACTTAGGAGGCTGAGGCAGTAGAATCACTTGAACCTGGGAGGCAGAGGTTGCAGTGAGCCAAGGCTGTGCCACTGTACTCCAGCCTGGGCAATAGAGGGAGACACTATCTCCAAAACAAACAAACAAACAAACAAATATTCAGCACTCATCAAGGTAAAACTCACAATACCTGGCACCCTGGCATCTGATCAAAACTTACCTGATTGCGCCAGGCGCGGTGGCTCACATCTATAATCCCAGCACTTGGGGAGGCCGAGGCAGGTGGATCACGAGGTCAGGAGATCGAGACCATCCTGGCTAACACGGTGAAACCCCGTCTCTACTAAAATACAAAAAATTAGCCGGGCGTGCTGGTGGGTGCCTGTAATCCCAGCACTTTGGGAGGCTGAGACAGACAGATCACGAGGTCAGGAGATTGAGACTATCCTGGCTAACATGGTGAAATCCCGCCTACATATACAAAAAATTAGCCGGGTGTGGTGGTGGACGCCTGTAGTCCCAGCTACTTGGGAGGCTGAGGCAGGAGAACTGCTTGAACCCAGGAGGTGGAGGTTGCAGTGAGCTGAGATCACACCACTGCACTCCAGCCTGGACAACAGAGCAAGACTCTGTCTCAACAAAAAAAAGGAAAGAAAGAAAGAGAGAGAGAGAGAGAAAGAACGAACAAACACAAATGATAAAATTAGCAGAAAAAGACAATAAACAGATATTATATTATATATGGTCAAGAACACAGAAAAAAAATAGGCATTAAAGGAAAACATGAATGATGTAAACAAACAAACAAACAAAAAACAAAAAAAAAAACAAAACTCTTAGGGATATAGCCTGGCGTGGGTGGTGCATGCCTGTAGTTCCAGCTACTTGGGAGGCTGAGGTGGGAGAATCACTCGAACCCAGGAGGTGGAGGTTACAATGAGCCAAGATCGTGCCACTGCACTCCAGCCTGGGCAACAGAGTGAGGCTCTGTCTCAAAAAAAAGAACTTTCAGAGATAAAAATATGCATAAGATAATGAGAGGCTGGGCACGGTGGCTCACGCCTGTAATCCCAGCACTTTCGAAGGCCGAAGTGGGTGGATCACGAGGTCAGGAGATCAAGACCATCCTGGTTCACATGGTGAAACCCCATCTCTACTAAAAATACAAAAAATTAGCCGGGCATGGTGGCGGGCTTCTGTAGTCCCAGCTACTTGGGAGGCTGAGGTAGAAGAATGGCGTGAACCCAGGAGGTGGAGCTTGCAGTGAGCCAAGATCACGCCACTGCACTCCAGCCTGGGCGATGAAGCGAGACTCCATCTCCAAAAAAAAAAAAAAAAAAGAGAAATACACTGAATGGGATTAACAGCAAATTACATAATAAAAGAAGATTCGTGAAACATAGGGATATAGTAAAGTAGAAGTTATCAAAAATGAGCCAGGCGCGGTGGCTCAAGCCTGTAATCTCAGCACTTTGGGAGGCTGAGGCGGGCAGATCATGAGGTCAGGAGATCGAGACCATCCTAGCTAACACGGTGAAACCCCGTCTCTACTAAAAATACAAAAAATTAGCTGGGCGTGGTGGCGGGCGCCTGTAGTCCCAGCTACTCGGGAGACTGAGGCAGGAGAATGGCGTGAACCC
>NW_012103299.1:2777996-2783895 GCF_000951045.1 Mandrillus leucophaeus | reverse complement strand
GCCTGTAATCCCAGCACTTTGGGAATCCAAGGCAGGAAGATTGCTTGAGCCCAGGAGTTTGAGACCAGTCTGGACAACATGGAGAAACAATATCTCAATAACACATACAAAAATTAGCCAGGTGTGGTCCAGCGCACACCCGTAGTCCTAGCTGCTGGGGATGCTGAGATGGGATAGTCGCTTGAGCCCAGGAGGTTGAGGCTGCAGTGAGCTGTGATGACTTGTGAGACCCTGTCTCAAAACAAGCAAACAAAAAAACAGAGGATATTTTGATATTTTTTGTCCTTTGGTCAGGAAAAGATATTTTAAGATATTTTAGACACTACATCAAAAGCATGATCCATATGAGAAAAAGCCTGATAAATGAGATTTCATAAAAATTAAAATCTTCTACTCTTCAAAAGACACTGTTAAGGAAATGAAAAGACAATTCACAGGCTGGGAGAAAATATTTGCAAATCACCTAGATGATAAAGAACTTGTATCCAGAATATATAGACCTCCCAAAACTCAATAATGAGAAACCAATAACCCAACTTTAAAAAATGGGCATAAAAACCTGGTGAGATGGTTCAAGCCTCTAATCCCAGCTACTAAGGGGGCTGGGATGAGAGGATTACTCCAGGCCAGGAGTTCCAGACCAACCAGGGCAACCTGGGCAACATAGTGAGACCTTGTCTCTTAAAAAAAAAAATGGTGTAGGGAGAATGGAGGGCCAGGCGCGGTGGCTCACACTTGTAATCCCAGCACTTTAGGAGGTCTAGGAAGGCAGATCACAGTAGGTCAGGAGTTAAAGACCAGCCTGGCCAACAGGGTGAAACCCCGTCTCTACTAAAAATACAAAAATTAGCCGGATGTGGCGGTGGGCACCTGTAACCCCAGCTACTCAAGAGATTGAGCCAAGGGCATTGTTCACCTAAGGTCAGGAGTTCGAGACCAGCCTGACCAACATGGTGAGACTCCACCTCTACTAAAAATAGAAAAAAATACAAAAATTAGACGGGCATGGTGGCACATGCCTGTAATCTCAGCTATTCGGGAGACTGAGGCAGGAGAATCGCTTGAACTCGGGAGGCAGAGGTTGCGGTGAGCTGAGATCGCGCCACTGCACTCCAGCCTGGGTGACAAAGCAAGACTCCGTCTCAAAAAAAAAAAAAAAAGAAGAAGAAGAAGAAGAAGGCAAAAGATTTAACAAAAGGAGGCAAAAGATTTAAACAGAAATTTCACCAAAGATGTTATGTGAATAGCAAATAAGCACATGAAAACACGTTGACTATCATTAGTCGTTAGGGAAATGCAAATTAAAACCACAATAAGATGCCTCTGCACACATAATAGATCGTCTGAAATGAAAGTGTGTTAGTGAGGATAAGGATGTGTAGGAACTAAAACAATCACACATGGCAATTTACTGTAAAATGGTACTACAACTTCAATAACTTTGGAAAACAGTTTGGCCATTTCTTTACTTTTTCTTCTTCTTCTTTTTTTTTTTCTTTGAGACAGTCTCACTCTGTTGTCCAGGCTGGAGTGCACTGCTGCGATCTCAACTCGCTGCAGCCTCAACTTCCCAGGCTCATTCAAGAGCTCAGACAATCCTCTTGCCTCAACCTCCTGAGTAGCTGGGACCACAGGCACGTGCCACCACACCTAGCTAATTTTTTGTATTTTTAGTAAAGACCGGGATTGGCTATGATGCCTCTCAGGTTGAAGCAATTCTTGAGCCTCAGCCTCCCGAGTAGCTGCATTTACAGGTGTGCACCACCAGGCCTGGATAATTTTTGTATTTTTAGTAGAGACAGGGTTTCACCATGTTGGCCAGGCTGCTTTCAAACTCCTGACCTCAAGCGATCCACCCGCCTTGGCCTCCCAAAGTGCTGGGATTGGGATTACAGGCATGAGCCACCACGCCTGGCCCCCGCTCTGCAATTTCTTAAAGAGTTTAATATGGGCAGGCGCGGTAGCTCATACCTGTAATCCCAGCACTTTGGGAGGCCAAGGTGGTAGGATTGCTTCAGCCCAGGAGTTGGAGACCAGCCTGGGCAACATGGTGAAACTCTGTCTCTACTAAAAATACAAAAAATCGGCAGCATGCGGTGGCAAGTGCCTGTAGTCCTGGCTACTCAGGAGACTGAGGTGGGAGGATTTGCTTAAACCCGGGAAGTCAAGGCTGCAGTGAGCAGAGATTGCACCGTAGCACTCCAGCCTGGGCAACAGGGGGAGACCTTGTCTTAAAAAAAAAAAAGAAGAAAAGATTTTAACATAGATGTCCCAGATGAACCATTTTTTCACCACTACATGTTTATTCAAGAAAAATCAAAGCAGATGCTTGCATATAAACATTGTCCACAAATATATATAGAAGCTTTTTAGGGGAAAAATATTTATTTTTCCTATTTATTTTTAAATTGACAAATTAACGTGTATATATATATATTTATATTGTACAACAGGATGTTTTAAAATATGCATACATTGTGGAATGGTTATTAACCATTAACAAATTCAATACTTAACATACTTTTTTTTTTTTTTTTTTTTGAGATGGAGTCTCGCTCTGTCGCCCAGGCTGGAGTGCTGTGGCCGGATCTCAGCTCACTGCAAGCTCCGCCTCCCGGGTTCACGCCATTCTCCTGCCTCAGCCTCCCCAGTAGCCGGGACTACAGCGCCCGCCACCTCGCCCGGCTAGTTTTTTGTATTTTTTAGTAGAGACGGGGTTTCACCGTGTTAGCCAGGATGGTCTCGATCTGCTGACCTCGTGATCCGCCCGTCTCGGTCTCCCAAAGTGCTGGGATTACAGGCTTGAGCCACCGCGCCCGGCCAACATACTTATTATTTATTTGTGGTGATATGGTATAATATGAAATATATTTGGTCTTTGTGCCAGTTCCTGTCACCCTGTCACAGAGAAATTCCTAAAACCCTTGGAATTTTCTGAGTGATAGGAGTGCATTTTGAAATTCACAATGAGCATTTTTTGTGGATTTTTTTTATTTTAAATTTTTATTTCAATAGGTTTTTGGGAAACAAGTGGTGCTAGCAATCTTTTTTTATTTTTATTATACTCTAAGTTCTGGGATACATGTGCAGAATGTGCAGGTTTGTTACATAGGTATACAGGCGCCATGGTGGTTTGCTGCACTCATCAACCCATCATTTACATTAGGTATTTCTCCTAATGCTATCCCTCCCCTACTCCCCACCCCCCTAGATGTGTATAAGAGACTAGGTATTTCTCCTAATGCTATCCCTCCCCTACTCCCCACCCCCCCGACAAACCCCAGTGTGTGATGTTTCCCTCCCTGTGTCCATGTGTTCTCACTGTTCTACTCCCACTTAGGAGTGAGAACATACGGTGTTTGGTTTTCTGCTCCTGTGTTAATTGGCTGAGAATGATGGTTTCCAGCTTCATCCATGTCCCTGCAAAGGACATGAACTCATCCTTTTTTATGGCTACATAGTATTCCATGGTATATATGCGCTACATTTTCTTTATCCAGTCTATCATTGATGGGCATTTGGTTTTTTGTTTTTTTTGTTTTATTTGTTTGTTTGTTTTGAGATGGAGTCTTGCTCTGTTGCCCAGGCTGGAGTGCAGTGGCATGATCTCAGCTCACTGCAACCTCTGCCTCCTCGGTTCAAGTGATTCTCCTGCCTCAGCCTCCTGAGTAGCTGGGATTACAGGGGCATGCCACTACACATGGCTAAGTTTTTGTATTTTTAGTGGAGACGGGATTTCACCACGTTGGCCAGGCTGATCTCGAACTCCTGACCTCAGATGATCCACTCACCTCAGTCTCCCAAAGTGCTGGGATTACAGGTGTGAGCCACTGTGCTCCGTCTCTTTTTTTTTTCTTTTGAGACAGAGTCTAGCTCTGTTACCCAGGCTGGAGTGCAATGGTGCCATCTCAGCTTACTGCAACCTCCACCTCCTGGGTTCAAGCGATGCTCCCACCTCAGCCTTAGGCTGGCCTCTAACTCCTGAGCTCAAAGTGCAGGGACTACAGGTGTGAGTCACCTTGCCAGCCAAGGCCCTTTTGATCACACTAGAGTTTACAATAATGAGGTGGGTGAGGATGAGGCCCCTACATAGCCTCAGGATAGGGCTGGCCACCAGAAAGACAAAGGGATTAGAGGATTGGAACTTTCAGCTCCACTGACTGACCTCTGGGAAGAGGTGGGTGGAGTTGGAGACTAGGCCTTATAAAAACTCTTATTTTTTGTTGTAGTTTTTTTGAGACTGAGCTTTGCTCTGTTCCCCAGGTTGCAGTGCAATGGTGTGATCTCGGCTCACTGCAACCTCTGCTTCCTGGGTTCAAGTGATTCTCCTGCTTCAGCCTTCCGAGTAGCTGGGATTACAGGCATCCGCCATCATGCCCAGCTAATTTTTGTGTTTTTGTAGAGATGGGGTTTCACCATGTTTTCTAGTCTGGTCTTGAATTCCTGAACTCAGGTGATTCACCCACCTCGGTCTCCCAAAGTGCTGGGATTACAGGCATGAGCCACCATGCCCGGCCATGTTTTTAAATTAATAAAAATTTTAGGGACCCAGTGCAGTGACTCATACCTGTAATCCCAGCAAGTTGGGAGGCCGAGGTGGGTGGATCACTTGAAGTCAGGAGTTCTGAGACCAGCCTGGCAAACATGGTGAAACTCCATCTCTACTAAAAATACAAAAATTAGCCCAGTGTGGTGGTGCACCTCTGCAATCCCCACTACTTGGGAGGCTGAGGCAGGAGAATCACTTGAACCCAGGAGGCGGAGGTTGCAGTGAGTGGAGATTGCGCCATTGCAATGCATTCCAGCCTGGGCAACAGAGTAAGACTCCATCTCGAAGAAAAAAAAAAAAAAAAAAAAGCTGGGCGCGGGGGCTCATGCCTGTAATCCCAGCACTTTGGGAGGCCGAGGCAGATGGAATGCTTGAGGTCAGGAGTTCAAGATCAGCCTGACCAACATGGTGAAACCCCTGTCTCTACTAAAAATACAAAAATTAGTTGGGCATGGTGGTGGGTGCCTGTCATCCCAGCTACTCTGGAGACTGAGGCAGGAGAATTTCTTGAACCTGGGAGGTGGAGGTTGCAGTGAGCAGAGATTGTGCCATTGCACTCCAGCCTGGGTGACAGAGTGAGACTCTGTCTCAAAAAAACAAGCAAAAAAACTTAAAAAAAAAAAACTTGATGAGCTGAGTAAAAGCATCCATCCCCAGGAGAGTGGCACGCCCCATCTCCGTGAAGACAGAAGCTCCTGTGTTGATGACCTGCGCTTTCAGACCTCGCCCCATGTACCCATCTGGCAGTTCATCTGTGTCCTATTCATTTATTCATTTATTTTTTGTTGATACAAATTTGATGTACATATTTTGGAGGGTATCTGTGATAATTTGATACATTCATATAATCAGATCAGGGTAATGGAATATCCATCACCTGAAATATTTATATTTTCTTTATGTTGGAATATTCAAATTATTTTTTCTAGCTAATTTGGAATGTACCATCAATTAATGATAACTATAATCACCCTACTGATCTACTGAACACTAAGTGGTCTTACTTCTTGTATCAAAATGTGTTTGTACTCATTAACCCACCTCTCTTCATCACTCCCTTCCTCCCATCTGTGTTGGTTTTTTTTTTTTTTTTTTTTGAGTCGGAGTTTCGTTCTTGTTGCCCAGGCTGGAGTGCAATGGCGCAATCTCGGCTCACTGCAACCTCCGCCTCCCGGGTTCAAGCGATTCTCCTGCCTCAGCCTCCCAAGTAGCTGGGATTACAGGCATGCACCACCATGCCCGGCTAATTTTGTAGTTTTAGTAGAGACGGGGTTTCACCGTGTTAGCCAGGATGGTCTCGATCTGCTGACCTCGTGATCCGCCCGTCTCGGTCTCCCAAAGTGCTGGGAT
>NW_012103299.1:2775179-2777346 GCF_000951045.1 Mandrillus leucophaeus | reverse complement strand
TAGCTGGGACTACAGGCATCTGACACCACACCCAGCTAATTTTGTATTTTTAGTAGAGATGGAGTTTCACTATGTTGGCCAGGCTGGTCTCGAACTCCTCAGGTGATCCACCCGTCTCGGCCTCCCAAAGTGCTGGAATTACAGGCATGAGTCACCGTGCCTGGCCTAGTTTTTGTATTTTTGCTAGAGACAGGGTTTCACCATGTTGGCCAGGCTGGTCTTGAACTCCTGACCTCAGATGATCCTCCTGCCTCAGCTTCCCAAAGTGCTGGGATTACAGGCATGAGCCACTGCTCCCAGCCTGCTCTACAATTTATAACAGCACAAGACTAGAAGCAACCCAAATGTCCATTAATAAGGAGCTGGTTAAATAAACTAGAGTATATCCACACTACGCAGCTGTAAAATAGAAAATGCAGCTGTATATGTGAGAAAAAAACTTTATATGCTTCCATAGAGTGGTGTCTACAATATGTTGCTAAGTGAGAGAAAAGGAAAAAGAAAATGCAAAACAATGGAGTATTGTATATTACTTGCTATGTAAGAAAGTATTTCCTAGCTCTATCCATTGAAAAACACTAGAAAAACCACCAATGCAATAGCAATGAGTGCTTTTCATAACCAGAATGTGATCTCTAACGCCACTTCCCACTGAAAGGAACCAGAGTCCTTAAAGAAATGGCTTAATCTATGATGGGGCAGAAAATGTACAAGGTGAACCTGGAATTATTATTTTTTAATTGAAAGCAAGTTTGTTAGGAAAGTAAAGGAATAAAGAATGGCTACTCCATAGGCTGAGCAGCCTGAACCTGGAATTTTTATGTTTTATTTAGCTATTATTTACAGGCACGGTGGCTCATGCCTGTAATCCCAGCATTTTGGGAGGCCGAGGCGGGAGGATCATGAGGTCAGGAGTTTGAGACCAGCCTGGCCAACATGGCAAAATCCTGTCTCGACTAAAAATACCAAAAAAAAATTAGCTGAGAGTGGTGGCAGGCGACTGTAATCCCAGCTACCTGGGAGGCTGAGGCAAGAGAATCGCTTGAACCCGGGAGTTGGAGGTTGCAGTGAGCCGAGTTTGTGCCACTGCACTCCAGTCTTGGGTGGCAGAGCAGGACTCTGTCTCCAAAAAAAAAAAAAAAAAAGGAGAGATGAGGTCTTGTTATGTTGCCCCGGCTGGTCTCGTACCCCTGCCCTTAAGGGGTCCTCCTTCCTGAGTCACCTAGCTGGGATTATAGGCACAATCCACAAAGCTCCATCTGAACCTGGAATATTTTATCGTACCAGAATGTAAGAAAGCTGTCAGAGATTGCTGGAATTATTTCACAAAAACATAAATGCCAAATTGAAAGAGCTCTCATTGCCACAATGAACCATTTGAGTACCAAAAAATCATTATTAAAACAAATTGAAACATTAGCTGTAGTAAAACTCATGTGCAGATAAAGATACTAAAAAAAATTAGTCACCTTTGGAGACACTTAGGATTCCACCTTATTCTGAAAACAAAGAAATAAAGGGAAAGACTCAATCATTTTCCTGCTTTTCTTGTACAAATTATTTCTATTTATTTATTTTTTGAGACAGTGTATTTCTCTGTTGCCCAGGCTGGAGTGCAGTGGCTTGATCATGGTTTACCACAGCCTTGACCTCCCCATCTCAAGTGATCCTCCCACCTCAGCCTCCTGAGTAGCAGGGACCATATGTGTGAGCCACGCAACGAATTTAAAAATTTTTGTAAAACTGGGGTCTCCCTATGTTGCCCAGGGTGGTACAAATTATTTTTGGCCAGGCATGGTGGCTCACACCTGCAATCCCAGCACTTGGGGAGACCGAGGTGGGTGGGTTGCTTGAGCTCAGGAGTTCAAGCCTGAACAATGTGGTGAAACTGTCTCTACCAAAAATACAAAAAATTAGCTGGGCATAGTGTCCTGTGCCTGCAGTCCCAGCTACTTAGTAGGCTGAGATGGGAGGATCACTTGAACCTGGGAGGCGGAAGTGAGCTGAGATCACCCCACTGCACTCCAGGCTGGGTGACAGAGTGAGACCCCATCTCAGAAAGAAAACTGTTATTTTTTTTGAGATGGAGTTTTCGCTCTTGTGGTCCAGGCTGGAGTGCAATGGTGCAATCTCGGCTCACTGCAACCTCCGCCTCCCAGGTTCAAGC
>NW_012103299.1:2767758-2769174 GCF_000951045.1 Mandrillus leucophaeus | reverse complement strand
GCCAAGATCATGCCACTGCACTCCAGCCTGGATGACAGAGCGAGACTCGGTCTCAAAAAAAAAAAAATTTAAAAAAATTAAAAAAAAAATAAAATAGTGGCCAGGTGTGGTGACTCACACCTGTAATTCCAGCACTTTGGGAGGCTGAGGCGGGCGGATCACCTGAGGGCAGGAGTTTGAGACCAGCCTGACCAACATGGTAAAACCCTGTCTCTACTAAAAATACAAAAATTAGCTGGCTGTGGTGGCAGGTGCCTGTAATCCCTGCTACTTGGGAGGCTGAGGCAGGAGAACTGCTTGAACCCAGGAGGCTGAGGTTGCAGTAAGCCAAGATTGTGCCATTGTACTCCAGCCTGGATGACAGAGTGAGATCCCGTCCCAAACAAACAAATAAACAAAAATAAAATAAAATAAAGCCTGGCTAACATGGCAAAACCCTGTCTCTACTAAAAATCCAAAAATTAGCCTGGCGTGGTGGCGTGCGCCTGTAGTCCTTAGCTACTCAGGAGTCTGAGGTATGAGAATTGCTTGAACCTGGAAAGTGGAAGTTGCAGTGAGCCAAGATCGAGCCACTGCACTCCAGCTTGGGTGACAGAGTGAGGCCCTGTCTCAAAATACATAAATAAATAAATAAATAATAAAACAAAATATCCCAGATACATAATTTCACCTACAAATACTTCAGTATGGATCTTTAACAGGTAACAATTTTTAAGTGTAACCATAATGACATTATAGTACAAATTAGAATTTAAAATAATTCTTGGCTGGCCGTAGTGGCTCCCACCTGTAATCCTAATACTTTGGGAGGCAGAGGTGGGTGGATCACCTGAGAGGTCAGGGGTTCAAGACCAGCCTGGCCAACATTGTGAAGCCTAGTGTCTACTTAAAAAAAAAAAAACCAGGCACGGTGGTTCATGCCTGTAATTCCAGCACTTTGGGAGGCCGAGACAGGCCAATCACCCGAGGTCAGGAGTTTGAGCCCGGCCTGGCGAACACAGTGAAACCCCATCTCTACTAAAATACAAAAATTAGACGGGCGTGGTGGCATGCACCTGTAGTCCTGGCTACTCGGGAGGCTGAGGCAGAATTGCTTGAGCCCGGGAGGCGGAGGTTGCATTGAACCGAGATCACGCCACTGCACTCCAGCCTGGACAACACTCAACACTGCGAGACTCTGTCTCCACAAAAAAAAAAAACATAACAAATTTAGTGACTCAAAGCTTTATGTGACACAGGCGCTCTCAGAAAGGAAGAGTTAAATTATAACATATCCATATTATGCGTTAGTATGTGTCCACAACTAACGCATATTATGGATATGTTATAATTTACCTGTTCATTCCTCTTTTGATGGATGCTGAAATCGTCTCTATAATTTTCTTGTAAGAAATAATGCCTTGGGGTGGGGGGGGG
>NW_012103299.1:2761394-2762930 GCF_000951045.1 Mandrillus leucophaeus | reverse complement strand
TTTAGTAGAAACAGGGTTTCATCATGTTGGTCAGGCTGCTCTCAAACTCCTGATCACAGGTGATCCATCTGCTCGGCCTCCCAAAATGCTGGGATTACAGGTGTGAGCCACTGCACCCGGCTGAAAATGAGTTTTTAGGGTAATCAAATAATTGATCAAGAAACATTCTCCTTTACAGAAGAATTTCAGTTAATAAATGCTGAGTAAGTGATAGAATTAGGATGAACTGAAGCAATAAATCTGCTAAAACTCTTTGGTGAAAAGTGAATGGTGAACATTATAAAGGAAGAATCAGGCTGACAATTCCATAAATTCACAAGAGAAACAACGAGATATTATGTGTCTCTGATACAAAGGGAAATATTCTTGCCACCTATGAAGTTTCTTGCCATGAGAGTGAACTTGAATCTAGTCAAGCCTCTAGATCAGCACTGTCCAAACAGAACTTTCTGTGACGATGGGAATGGCCTTTGTGTATTATCCTGTACTGCAGTCATTAGCCACATGTGATTATTGAGTACTTGGCTAGCGAGATTGAGGAACTAACTTTTTAATTTTAGTTAAATTTTAATTAATTTTATTTATTGTTCAAGATAGGATCTCAACTTACTACAACCTCTGCCTCCCAGGTTCAAGCGACCCTCCCACCTCAGCCTCCCTAGTAGCCAGGATTACAGGCGTGTGACACCAGGACCGGCTTTTTTTTGTTTTGTTTTGTTTTTTTTTTTGAGATAGTCTCATTCTGTTGCTCAGGCTGGAGTGCAGTGGTACGATCTCTGCTCACTGCAACCTCTGCCTTCCAGGTTCAAGCGATTTTCCTAGCTCAGCCTCCTAAGTAGCTGGTATTACAGGCTCCCACCACCACGCTCGCCTAATTTTTGTATTTTTAGTAGAGACAGGGTTTTGCCTTGTTGGCCAGGCTGGTCTCGAACTCCTGACCTCAGGTGATCCACCCACCTTGGCCTTCCAAAGTGCTGGGATTACAGGAATGAGCCACCACGCAAAGCTATATTTTTAGTAGAGACGGGGTTTCACCATGTTGGCCAGGCTTGTCTCTAACTCCTGACCTCAGGTGATCTGCCCTCCTAGGCGTGAGCCACTGTGCCTGGCCAACGGTGCATCTCTTGATCTACTAATTTACAGAAAATACAGAAGACAAAGAAACTTTTTTTTTTTTTGAGACGGAGTTTCACTCTTGTTGCCCAGGCTAGAGTGCAATGGCGCCATCTTGGCTCACCGCAACCTCCGCCTCCCGGGTTCAAGCAATTCTCCTGCCTCAGCCTTCTGAGTAGCTGGGATTACAGGCATGCCACCACACCTGGCTAATTATGCATTTTTAGTAGAGACAGTGTTTCTCCATGTTGGTCTTGAACTCCTGACCTCAGGTGATCCACTCGCCTCGGCCTCCCAAAGTGCTTGGATTATAGGCGTGAGTCACCACACCCGGCCAGGAACATGTTAAATGACAACATGACTCAGGGTAATGTGTAGACCTTGTTTGGATCGTTATTCAAGCAAATCAACTGTAAGAGACAG
>NW_012103299.1:2741444-2756334 GCF_000951045.1 Mandrillus leucophaeus | reverse complement strand
GCGCTCTCAGAAAGGAAGAGTTAAATTATAACATATCCATATTATGCGTTAGTATGTGTCCACAACTAACGCATATTATGGATATGTTATAATTTACCTGTTCATTCCTCTTTTGATGGATGCTGAAATCGTCTCTATAATTTTCTTGTAAGAAATAATGCCTTGGGGTGGGGGGGGGTCTTCCTTTCTGAGGCTATCATTTGTATTCCTCACTTCTTAAATTTGTTTGATACGTTGAGGCTAAAAAAAAAAGATTACGGGTCTTCAGAACGCCCCAATGCCCGGGGCTGCTGGGGTACCTCGGAGTTTGTCAAGGTGTAGCTTAAAATGTTAATTCCCATACTCGCTACCAAATATTCGATTAAGGCTTCTGTAGTTCTTATAAGTCACCCGCTTTCTTTCAGGAGGAATCCTAAAGATTAAGAGCGGCAAGAAGTCGAGTCTGCCCACCCTCCGAGCTCTCTTAGGGCGATGTCCTTGCTCATTTGGAGACTGATTCAGTCCCCTTTAGGCCCCCAAGTTACATAAAGATGAGGACTTTGGAGATGTTTTCTCAGGAAGGGCAGAGCTGTAAAAACACAGTTCCGTAAGCCTGGCCGGTAGCTACATCTTTCCTTCCTAACAAAGAACAAGCCGCAATTCACTCTCTCCGGCACCTGAACTTTGGGGTAACGATTAACTGCGATCCCAAGCCTTCAGGCAAGTAAAAAAAAATCCTGAAATGATTACGCCTGTTTGGAGGCTTGCAAGGCACTAGGGTATGGGGAAAGTGAATCGAGGTGCTCTCCGGCTCATTCCCAGCCAGTTAACAACCCGCCATATCTAACACAGCTAAGAGCTGCCGACGCCATTTTGCAGGGTGGGCTACGCAGACTCTTGGCGGGAGGCCGGAGCGCTTGAGCGGGAGAGGACGTGGAAGTGTTGGAGGTGGGGAGCGCGCGTTACGACTGGAAAGCACGCGTGCGCACAGGCGACAGCGGCGGAGGGGTGGGGCCAGTGTACGAGTGCGCGTGCTCGGTGGGAGCCCGCGGAGTACCTGGAAGGAGGTGGGGGGCGAGGTAGAAAGGAGTGTGGTTGAAGAGCGCTTGCGCAGGAGGGTTACGGTACGGTGGTGGGAAGGCTCCGGAGCACGCGCGCGGAGGCGGGACTTGAGAAGCGCTCGCGAGATCTTCAGGGGCTATATATAAGCGCGGGGAGCTTGCGTCCTTTCCCTGGTGAGATTCCGTCCTGCGCGGCTGTTCTCTGGAGCAGCGTTCGTTTATCTCCGTCCGCCTTCTCTCCCACCTAAGTGCGTGCCGCCACCTGATGGAAGATTCGATGGACATGGACATGAGCCCCCTGAGGCCCCAGAACTATCTTTTCGGTAACTGCAGGGGGGAGCTGGAGCGAGGCCGAGCGGGGCCTGGTGGCGGTGAAGTGGGGGTGAGGGGAGGGAATCCGGCTGCAGCAGGGTCTGGTGGAGACCGCCAGACCGGCTGGAGGCCTGAGCGGGTGGGAAGAGCTGCCCGAGCCCTGGACCTGGTGGGATTGGAGCCGCGGGGGGAGCCGGAGGCGTGAAGGGGGAGGAGACGAGCGGCCTGAAGCGCCTGGAACGTGAGCAGTCCGAGGCCCAGGGCCTGAGGTGTAGCGGAACTGGCCGCCTGGAAGTTCGGCCGTTGCCGGGGATACGCCGCGGAGCCCCAGGCGTGGTTTATTTTCTAACGGAGTTCGTTCGTAGGCTTCTGATCCCAGGCCTCGGGTTGGTGGTCCTGGAGGCTGGGTTTACCGGGAAGCATGGGCCTGCTTGTTGGAGAGGGTAGATGCACACCCTGGCGTTGTTCTGACTTCAGAGTCTGGAGCTGCCGGGCCCAGACTTCACTCGCGTGCTTCGGCCAGTTACTGGGGGAGGGGAGGCGCGGCGCGGCGTGAGGAGGCCGCAACCGCTGGGAGCACGTGGTTGCCACGTGGTTGGGGGAGGGAGGGGGGTGTGGGCACTACATCCGGGGCTCACCAGCATGTTGCTACTCCAGATCAAGGGATGCTGTGGCTCAGTTGAAGTGGGAAATGTTAAGAGGCTGGTAACACTAGGATTCTGGAGGCCTTTGTTCAGTGCTTACAGCATCTACTGTGATGGCAGCTCTTTTTTTTTGAGCCCCTTTTCTGTCTTACTGCAGTAGGTGGAGCTAGCCCCACTTTGCAGATGACGGCACTGGTGCCCAGAGATTAACTCACTTAACGAAGGTTGTACTTATAGGCAAAGAGGCTAAAACTAAACCAAGACCCTTGACTCGTAGCTGCTGCTTCGTGAATATTAATGAGGCTTCGTTTTAGGGGGACATCCTCGCATGCCGCCATTTGTGCGGCATTGACCAAACCGCTTATTTAAATACAAGAAACACGTAGAGTGTTCGATTTGAGTCAGATCAAGACCTAAAACTATTCGCAGAATTTTGGGACCACCACCCCCTTCGACTTGCGGTAGCCCTGCCCCAAAAAGGAGAGTCCCACTTGGGTTTTTAATGTCAGTAGGTTTAATTGCAGAAGCCTAATCTTTGTACTATTCAGACTTTGAAGTAAGTGCGAATCCTACCGTGAATTTTATCTTGTTCATTATGCGTGCTGAGATTTGTTAATTAAACCTCTTCACATTTAAGCATGTGTATATATTGGTAACAGTTAGATGGTAGTTAAATGGAATTACTTAAAATTTTTATTCTGACAGTATTTTAAAGAATTTTGCCCATGCGTGGATGGAGTGGCAGTAGACACATGTATTTAAAACATTAAGGCTTTAATTCCTAGCTGTTTTGGATAACTGAGAATTCTGATAAATTTATATCAGTACTTTTTGATAACTGTTGGAAACAACCCTCCTTGTCTTAAACATAGTTTCTGAATATAGTTTCAGGCGTATGTCACTTTCTGTTGCTTTAAAGAGTAGAGTGTTGACCCTGTAGCAAGCTTTGGTTCTTTTACCTTTGTCGTTTTTCTTTTGTAATGTTTGTAACCATTCTCATTTCGAACTTTCCATTTGGGAATTTAGGTGGGTAAATCAGCTGTTTTAAAAAGTGGGAAACTTAACATTGGACATTACATTTGGTTTCAGGTAATTGTTTTAGGTTCACATTTACTAAACCGTTGAGCTCGTTTCTGTATGCAGAATAACAGTGCCTATCAGCGTAGTTAGAGATGAAATATGGTATGATGAGAAAATAGAATTGTAGACTTCTATGGGTGTTACTTGTTTGTAGAGGTTTCTGTTCAAGAAATCTAGGAATTGATCATTCTGCTTTGCCCTCTGGTAGCTAAAATTGTGAAAAACTAGTTCAAAAGTTAGACCTGACCTTTTTGGTTACCCACACTTAAGTTTCAGTGTTATTTTTCTCCTTGTTAGAGTTGCTTTTTTCTTCATTTACAGGTTGTGAACTAAAGGCCGACAAAGATTATCACTTTAAGGTGGATAATGATGAAAATGAGCACCAGTTATCTTTAAGAACGGTACTTAAACTTTCAAAATAAACTACTTAACCCTACTTGATTTCAGCCTTTTAGTTTCTATTCATGTGGCTTGAGACTTTTCCTTTGCTGACTGCTTGTAAAATACTATTTCTTACACTTGGGTATTGTGTGTACCTCACTGTCTGTACATCTTTGATGAAGAACTTGGCATCTATACTCATTTGGTAACCATGTAAAATCCAGTCACATTGTTAAACTTGCCTTATTTTCTTCAGTTGGATTATAAAGCCCTTGTAAAAGGCATCGATAATCTTACATGTCTACCAGAGACTAGCTTTTCTCTCAACTTAGAAGTTGCTCAATAAATAAGTTAGGTGATCTATATTGTGTGTATGCATATTTATGCATTTCTTAAATTTTCTGAATATGAGAAATTGATTTGCCAAGATCACAAACCCTGAGGATAACATTGCACAGATTTGTTTTCTGAGGTAACAGTGATAGGTTTATACTTGTTTTTTTAAAAAATCATAGTCATGTGCCTCATTGCAACTGTTGGGTCAACAGATGGATCATACAACGGTGGTCACATAAGATTATTATATCCTATTTTTAATGTACCTTTCCTGTTTTTGTTTTTGTTTTTGTTTTCCTTTGGAGACAGTCTTCCTCTGTCACCCAGGCTGGAGTGCAGTGGCGTAATCTTAGTTCAGTACAACCTGTTGATTTCCGAGTTCAAGTGATTTCCTGCCACAGCCTCCCAAGTAGCTGGGATTACAGGCATGTGCCACCATGCCTGGCTAATTTTTGTGTTTTTAGTAGAGACGGGGTTTTACCATGTTGTCCAGGCTGGTCTCAAACTCCTGACCTCATGATCTACCTTAGCCTCCCTAAGTGCTGTGGAATTACAGGCATGAGCCACCACCGCCCTTTCCTATGCTTAGATGCACAAATACTTACTATTGTATTTCAGTTGCTTACAGTATTCAGTACAGTAACATACTGTATAGGTTTGTAGCCTAGGTGTGTGTAGTAGGCTATACCATCTAGGTTTGTTAGTAAAAGCACATTCTTATGATTGTACCAAGATGAAATTGTCTAACAACACATTTCTCAGAACCTAGCCCTGTGGTTAAGTGACGCATGGCTGCATATAACATTTAGTGGTGGGGGGGTGTAAAATAGGTGGAACTCAAAGTTGAAGTGGTATTTTTTTTTCGTTCACAGGTCAGTTTAGGGGCTGGTGCAAAGGATGAATTGCACATTGTTGAAGCAGAGGCAATGAATTACGAAGGCAGTCCAATTAAAGTAACACTGGCAACTTTGAAAATGTCTGTACAGCCAACGGTAAGGGCACTTGTATACTTTGGATGTTGTGTCAAGGTTTAATTCTGTTGTAAGGTAGGTTTGGTGTCATTTCGTTGTGCCAAAGAGATAGAAAGTGGTTCTTTATCTTCTGTCACTGGAGTTCAATGGTCAGCTCTTGAACATGGGGGTTTCTGCTGCTAGTTTATCAGAGGTGGAAAAAAGGTTCACTGGTTTGTTGATTTGGCTTATGTGTTTGCTTGTAATGTTTATTGTACATTTTCTTCATATGTTTAGTGATTAAAAATTTCTTCCTTCTAGGTTTCTCTTGGGGGCTTTGAAATAACACCACCAGTGGTCTTAAGGTTGAAGTGTGGTTCAGGGCCAGTGCATATTAGTGGACAGCACTTAGTAGGTATGTTATGTTTATGTATTATACTACTTAGTTTATTCTCTTTAATGCAGTTGCTTGGTTCCCAGTTTGGACATAAACCATAGGTATAGTACTACTGTCTTTAAAATAGATTCCAGTGTGAGTCTAGAAATTTATAATTGGAGAGGACAAAAAATTTTTGGGACCGGGGGACAAAATCTTGATCTGTCACCCAGAGTAGAGTACAGTGGCACGATCTTGGCTCACTGGAACCTCTCCCTCCGGGATTCAAGGGATCCTCCTGTCTCAGCCTCCCCAGTAGCTGGGACCACAGGCGTGTGCCACCAAGCCTAGTTGTGTTTTATAGTTTTAGTAGAGAAGGGGTTTCGTGAAGTTGGCCAGCCTGATCTTAAACTCCTGGCCTTAACGTGTTCTGCACGCCCTGGCCTCTCAAAGTGCTAGTACTACATGCGTCAGCCACTGTGCCTGGCCTAAAATTTTTTTTAATAAAGACAGTCTCATTCTAAGGCTGGAGTGCAGTGATCGTAGCTTGTTACAGCCTTGAACTACTGGGTTCACATCAGCCTCTGGACTAGCTAGAACTACAGGCACACTCCACCACGCCTGGCTAACTTCTTTTGTATATGTGCGGATGGAGTCTCACTGTGTTGCCCAGATTGGTCTCTTGGCTTCAAGTGGTCCACCTTGGCCTCCCCAAAGTGAGATTACAGGCAGGAGCCACCCTGCTCAGGCTTCTTGCATTTAAAACCTGGCAGTGAACGTTAGGCCTCAGAATACCTTTGTTAAAAAGTTCCTTTTCCCATTTGCTCTTTCTTTTAAAAAATAGAAATCTCAGTTTTTAGAATATTTACTGTATGCTATCAGTGTTCTTTTTTTTTCTGATTTCTTTGCTGCTTGAGTTTTATAATGTCTAATAAATTGTATTTTAGCTGTGGAGGAAGATGCAGAGTCAGAAGATGAAGAGGAGGAGGATGTGAAACTCTTAAGTATATCTGGAAAGCGGTCTGCCCCTGGAGGTGGTAGCAAGGTTCCACAGGTAGAGATGGCAATTTTATTATAGGTTTTGTATTACAGATTGTAGTTTGGTGATAGAACAGCTCTTGTTCATGAGTATGTGCCTTTTCTTTTAAAAGAAAAAAGTAAAACTTGCTGCTGATGAAGATGATGATGATGATGATGAAGATGATGATGATGAAGAGTAAGTATGATCTTAGAAATTTGATACACTTCTGAAATCTTAACAGAAAAAAAGGAATTTGACGTCGTTATATGCATGAGGATTTTATAAAAGTCATTTATGAAAAGCCATCCTGTGTAATAGTTTATAATAAAAGGGCAAGTGGTCATCTGTTGTCAGTTTAAGTTAAATGAGCTGAATTGAAAGGATATTGGGTCATGAGCCTTTACAGTGCTGTGACTTGTGACTCTTCAGAAGGGTAGGCTATAGCATTTGCAAAGTTTGATTATGTCCCTTTGTTTTAAAGATTTAGTGGATGTTATACCCATCAAGCCTGGTATGTATTATGGTGAAGTTAATTAGATTGGGTTGAAAGAAAATCTGACTAAATAGCTCTATATTCATTTTACAAATTGTTACTGAAGGTTTGTTATTCCCCAAAAGGATTTTGGCTTGTGCTTTTATGTAGACACTTAATGGACAAAAATAAGATCCTAAAAGGGATATTAAGATTTTTCTTGGGATTTAAAATATGATTGGAAACATTAATTTTTTTATATTAAACTGGATCAAACTTGGTATAAACAGTTACATGCACACTGGTATAAAGTACTGTTTATAATTGGTCTTATGTGTGCAAGTATCAGTAATACATTAAATACTTGGCTCTCAGCTTTGTTCTTCAGTTCTGAGATTGGTCTATATGCATTTATTGAAAACACATTAAATAAAATATAAGAACGTGCACTCTAAAAGAGAACAAACATGAATGATCAAATTGGGAGTTTAGGTTTTAAACTGGTGGTTCTTCAAAATCTTTGAG
The DNA here is from genome assembly GCF_000951045.1 of Mandrillus leucophaeus. Classification (NCBI taxonomy): domain Eukaryota; kingdom Metazoa; phylum Chordata; class Mammalia; order Primates; family Cercopithecidae; genus Mandrillus; species Mandrillus leucophaeus. The sequence goes on along the minus strand of NW_012103299.1, from coordinate 2,749,197 downwards.
CATTGACGATGAAGGCAGAAAATAGGAAAAAGGCTGAAAGAGCTGAAAGCTTAAAAATTCAAATTTGACCAGGCGCAGTGGTTCACACCTGTAATCCCAATACCCAGCCGAGATGGGAGGATCTCTTAGGGCCAGGAGTTTGAGGCCAGCCTGGTCAACACAGCAAGACCCAATCTCAAAAGAAAAATAAAAACTCAAAGTACTTGCATGTCAGACTTCCATAAATGAAGTCAAACTTAAGGCAGTATTTGTCACTGTTTTTCCTTTTTTTTTTTTTGAGATGAAGTCTCCCTACTGTTGCCCAGGTTGGAGTGCAGTGGCGCCATCTCGGCTCACCGCAACCTCTGCCTCCTGAGTTCAAACGATTGTCCTGCCTTAGCCTCCCGAGTAGCTGGGACTACAGGCGCGCCACCCTGCCCTGCTAATTTTTGTATTTAGTAGAGACAGGATTTCAGTATGTTGGTCAGGCTGGTCTTGAACTCCTGACCTCATAATCTACCTGCCTCGGCCTCCCAAGCCTCGTCCTCCCAAAGTGCTGGGATTGCAGACGTGAGCCAGTGCACCCAGTCAGATTTTTATATTTTTAATAGAAGATGGGGTTTTGCCATGTTGGCCAGGCTAGTCTGAAACTCCTGACCTCAGGTGATCCGGTCACCTCATTCTCCCAAAGTGCTGGGATTACAGACGTGAGCCACTGCGCCCGGCCACTTTTTCTTGAGATGGTGTTTTACCATGCTACTCAGACTGGAGTTGAATTCCTGGGCACAAGCTATCCTCCCATCTTAGCCTACAAAGCAGGTGCATAACCAAGCCCAGCTTGTTAATCACTTTTAAGAATATTTGTCATTAGTAAGAATTGAAATACATCCCAAGAGAAGAATGGGAAATGGGCTAAAAACACAAATGAGAAGTAGGGATGGTATGGTTTGGATTGGTTTAGTCCGATTTTGAGTTAGCTTTGCACAAGTTTATAAAATAAGTATTTAATAGCATTCACCAAGGCTCAGGGACAAGCAGTCACTTCCAGAAAGACTTTGGAATAGGACCTGATGGTGGTCTTGATCCTGTTGGGGTTTTGGAAGATTTCCTTTTTTAAAAATGGATATAGTTAGGCTAGGCGTGGTGGCTCATGCCTGTAATTCCAGCACTTTGGGAGGCTGAGGTGGGTGGATGACTTGAGCTCAGGACTTCAAGACCAGCCTGGCCAACATGGTGAAACCCAGCATCTACTAAAAATAAAAAAATTAGCTGGGCGTGGTGGTGCCCACCTGTTGGTCCCAGTTACTTAGGAGGCTGAGTCAGGAGAAACGCTTGAACTTGGAAGGTGGAGGTTGCAGCAAGCCAAGAACATGCCACCGCATTCCATGCTGGGCAACAGAGGGAGACTCCCATCTCAAAAAAATGAATGTAAATTCATGATGTAACCACAATGTAATAATTTTTCTTTGTCTTGGTGTTGATAGGAATGAGAAGTGTAGATAATAATCAAGGTCCAAATCAGTACCCATGTTTTTTGTTTGTTTGTTTGTTTTTTAAGTCTCACTCTTGTCTCCCAGGCTGGAGTGCAATGGCGTGATCTCTGCTTACTGCAACCTTCGCCTCCTGGGTTCAAGCAATTCTCCTGCCTTGGCCTCCCGAGTAGCTGGGATTACAGGCACCTGCCACCATGCCCGGCTAATTTTTGTATTTTTAGTAGAGATGGGGTTTCACCATGTTGGCCAATCTGGTCTCGGACTCCTGACCTCAGGTGATCCGCCTGCCTCGGCCTCCCAAAGTGCTGGGATTACAGGCGTGAGCCACCATTCCCTGCTGCAAGTTTTCATATAAGTTGAAGAAAGCGTACTAAGGTCTAGGCATAGTGGTAAAGGATGCTTTGAGGCAAACAAGTCTTAATAGAAACTTCAGTGGTGAGATGGCAAGGGCCCAGCATATAGCTAGATGGCAATGAAAATGCAAAGAGGTGCAGGAAGGTTTGTTATAGTTACTTAGAAATCTAACCCTTTAAAAAGATAAAAAGGGAAATCAGTGATCCCGTTTTGAGGATGGAAAGGGGATAGTGTGGGCTTAGTTGACTCTTGATTTAAGCAAGAAAAGCTAGATAATGTGCGTAGTGCTGATGTATCCTATGTGTAGGTGTATGTAATATCTTGATAATATGTGACACTTAAATGTCTTTTTTAATTTATTGGGGAATTTCTTAAGTAAAGCTGGATTTTTTCTTTTTTCATTTTTTTTTTTCTTTCGAGACAATGTCTGTTGCCCCACCTGAAGTGCATTGTTGGCCAGGCTGGAATGTAACTTCTGCCTCTGGGTTCAAGTGATTCTCCTGCCTCAGCCTCCCAAGTAGCTGGCATTACAGGCATACGCCAGCGTGGCCAAACTAATTTTTTGTATTTTTAGTAGAGATGGTATTTCACCATGTTGGTCAGGCTAGTCTTGAACTCCTGACCTCAGGTGATCTGCCCACCCCAGCCTCCCAGAGTGCTGAGATTACAGGTGTGAGCCACCACGCCCTGCCAGTAAAGCTGTTTTGATAGTAGTTTTGATAGCTGTTTTGATAGTAGTTTAATAGACTTGTTTTAACGAATAAGAAAAAACGTTTAAGAAAAGCATTCTCATCTTGTTTCTAGCACAGGGGAGGCACCTGCAGGGATTGGGTTCTAATGCCAGAAACTTGTAATGACAAAATCACTGTTAAAAAGCACTTCAAAGGCTATTCGTGGCAACTTTTTTAAGTTATGATACTTTTTCTAAATACAGAAATTATTTCTTCAGTATTGGAAAGATAGGTGTTTCTTACATGAAGTTGCCGTATTGGGATTTAGAGGCCAGTATGTTCAGTTTTTTGAATTAAACGTGAACCACTTAGTATTTGCTGATACAGACTTCTGCCTGACTTGCCCTCCAATGACTCGATTGGATTACTCCCCTCCATTATTTACCTATTTAACGTGTACAGTTTACACCTGTAATCCCAGCACTTTAGGAGGTCGAGGTGGGCGGATCACCTGAGGTCAGGAGTTCAAGACCAGCCTGGCCAATATGGTGAAACCCCATCCCTACTAACATACAAAAGAGCTGGGTGTAATGGTCGGTACCTGCAATCCCAGCTACTACCGAGGGTGAGGCAGAAGAATTGCTTGAACCTGGGAGGCGGAGGTTGCAGTGAGCCGAGATCACACCATTGCACTCCAGATTGGGCAATAAGAGTAAAACCCAAAAAAGAAAAAAATAGTGTACAGTTCAGTGGTTTTAGTGTGCTTAGTTGTGTAGCCATCACCACAATCAATTTTAGAACATTTCATCACCTCAATGAGAAATCGTCCTCTATAGGTGTTACCCCTCAGGCTCCTCAGCTCTAGTCAGCCACAAATGAACTTTGTCTGTAGGTTTCCTGTCCCTCGTATTTTGCATGAATGGACTTCTGTGACTGTTTTCCTAGCACAGTGTTTTCAAGTTTCGTCCATGTGAAAGCATTATCAGAACTCCATTTATTTTTATGGTTGAATCCATTGTATGGGTGTATTATTTGGTTATGCGTCAGTTGGTGAGCATTTGGGTTGCTTCTACTTGTTGACTGCTATGAACGCTTGTGGACATGTCATTTTTTTTGGGTGTACACCTAAAGCAGTGTGGCTGACCCATTGTATTCCCACTAGCAGTGTATGGGGCTTCTGATTTCACTACACCCTCACTTGCCATTATCTGACTCTCTAATCCTGGTGGTATGAAGTGCTAGTTGTGGGTTTGATTGCATTTCAGACCTATGGACTATTATTAGTCTTTATTAGAGCATCTTTTCATGTATTCATTGGCCATATATCTTTGGGGAGATGTCTTTACCCATTTAAAAAATCCAGTTACTTCTCTTTGTCTTTAATGAGCTGTAAGAATTTTTTTCTTTCCTATGATTTTTGTATTTTTAGTAGGAGAAGGGGTTTCACCGTTGTTGGCCAGGCTGTCGTTAAATGCCTGTCTTCAGTGATCCACCTCCCTTTCTGCCTCCCAAACTGCTGGGATTACAGCTGTGAGCCACTGTGCCCTGGCAAGAATTCTTTTTTTTTAGACAAGTCTCTTTCTGTTGCCCAGGCTTGAGTGCAATGATGTGATCTTGGCTCTTGCTCACTGCAACCTCCTCCTCCCTTGTTCAAGCAGTTCCCCTGCTTCTTCCAAGGATTACAGGCATCCCCCGATCCCTTCCATGCCCGGCTAATTTTCTGTATTTTTAATAGAGACTGGGTTTCACCATGTTGGCCAGGCTGGTCTTGAACTCCTGATTTCAGGCCTGCCTCGGCCTCCCACAAGTGCTGGGATTACAGGCGTTGAGCCACTGCACCGGGCCTAAGAATTCTTTATACATTCTGCAAACAAGCACGTTATCAGACGCATGATTTGCAGATTATCTTCCACTATTCTGAAATTGTCATTTAACTTTCATGATGGTGGTCTTTGACCAAGTTTTAAATTTTTATGTCTGATTTCTTTTGTTGCTTGTGCCTTTGGTGTCAATCCTAAGAAATCATTGCTAAATTCAAAGTTGTGAAAATTTACCCCCTTAATTCTGAGTTTTGTCCTGTAGCTTTATTTAGCGCTTTGTTCCATTTTGAGTAAATATCTGTGTATGGTGTGAATGGAGGGGTCCAAATATAGACTTTGGGGTGTAGATGAGCAGTTTCCCCAAATGATTTGTTCAAAAACTATTTTTTCCCCATTGAAGGATCTTGGCAACCTTTAAAAGAGTCACTTACGGCCCGGTACGGTGGCTCACACCTGTAATCCCGGCACTTTGAGAGTCCCAGGCAGGTGGATTATGACCAGGAGATAGAGACTATCCTGGCCAATATGGTGAAACCCTGTCTCTACTAAAAATACAAATTTTAGCTGGGCATGGTAGCTTGTGTCTGTAGTACCACCTACTCAGGAGGCTGAGGCTGGAGAATTCGCTTGAACCTGGGGGGCAGAGGTTGTAGTGATTAGAGATTGCGCCACTGTACTCCAGCCTGTGACAGAGCGAGATTCCATCTCAAAAAACAAAAAAAAAATCACTTACTATAAATATACGTATTTATTTCTGGTCTGTTTGTTGATGTATGTGTCTATCCTTAACAGGTAAGAACAGTTACAACACTGTTCCTTTGCAGTTTTTTTTTTTTTTTTTTTTTATAAATGAGTCTCACTCTGTCATCCAGGCTGGAAGCACAATGGTGCGATCTTGGCTTACTGCAACCTCCGCCTCCTGGGTCTTCCTGCTCCAGCTTCCTGAGTAGCTGGGATTACAGGTGCCCGCCACCACTCCTGGCTAATTTCTGTATTTTTAGTAGAGACTGGATTTCTCCCTGTTGGCCAGGCTGGTCTCAAAACTCCTGACCTCAGGTGATCCAGCTGCCTCAGCCTCGTAAAAAGTATTGGGATTACAAGCATGAGCCATGGTGCCTTGACCCCTTCTTAGGTCTTATAGCTGATTTTTTGAAATCAAGTGTGAGTTCTCTAGCTTTGTTCCTTTCAAGATTGCATTTGGCCTCTTTGGGTCCCTTAAGTGTCTTTTTTTGTTTTTGTTTTTTGAGATAGGGTCTTGCTCTGTCACCCAGGCTGGAGTGCAGTGGCAGAATTACACAGTTACAGTCTCAAGTAGATCTTTCTGCCTTAGCTTTTCAAGTAGCTGGGACTACAGGCACGCACAACCACGTCTGCTAATTAAATTTTTTTTTTTTTGTAGAGAGGGTTCTCATTATGTTGCCTAGGCTGGTCTCGAACTCAAATGAGATCCTCCCACCTCAGCCTCCCAAAGTGTTAGGATTATAGTTGTGAGACACTGCCGACTCTTGGGTTTATATATAAATTTTAGGATCTATTTCTACAGAGAAACCAGCTTGGGGAGTCTTCTAAGGATTGTATTTAACCTGTGTATTTGGGGAGTGTTGCCATCTTGGCAATATCTGAACATGGAATGTTTCTATTTAGGTCTTTAATTTTTTTTTTTTTTTTTTAACACAAATTCACTCTATTTGAGTGTACAGTTTAATGTAACTGTACATTACTTAAATATACATATATTATACATTGGCATAGTGTATATTCATGCAAAACTACTTATTGAGCAGCTTTGTTTCCCAGCCCCTAGTGATCACAATTATACCTTCCATTTCTTTTGAGTTTGACTACTTTTGGATACTCAATGAATAGAATCATACAGTGTTTTTTGGGGGTGGCTTATTTTACTTTGTTCAAGGTTCAGTCATGTAGCATGCAAGAGGATTTTCATCGTGTGTGCATATACATTTTCATTATTCAGCCATTTAACAGTTGGGTTGCTTTCATCTCTTGGCTGTTGTGAACAATGAATGCTTCGATTAACACGGTGCACAAATAATCACGTTAAGGTCCTGCTTTCAATTCTTGTGTCTACTCCCAAATTTTGAAAGTGCTTAATGTCTTGATGTTTCATTTGTAGTGATGATGATGATGATTTTGATGATGAGGAAGCTGAAGAAAAAGCACCAGTGAAGAAAGTGAGTAGATATAATGCTACAAGGTTGTTAAACTAACAATAGAAATAGTAATTTTTTAGTGCTATTTGCTTGTTTTGTAGTTGAGGGAAGCTGGCGTGGGAGATCATCTCATACTGAAAATTAGTCCTGAGGAGGACTACAGAAAACTTATAGTGGGGAATGGTCTGTTTTCTTTATCCATGTAGCCCTCCACCCAATTTGTTAGTCTTGTGTAACATTTTGTTCAAGTGGTTGCTGCTTTTTCTTTTCTTTTTTTCTTTTTTTTTTTTGAGACGGAGTCTGTGTCACCCAGACTGGAGTACAGTGGCGCGATCTTGGCTCACTGCAACCTCTGCCTCCCGGGTTGAAGCGATTCTCCTGCCTCAGCCTCCTGAGTAGCTGGAATTACAGACTCGGGCCACCACACCCAGCTAATTTTTGCATTTTTAGTAGAGATGGAGTTTCACCATGTTGGCCAGGCAGGTCTTGAACTCCTGACCTCATGATCTACTTGCCTCGGCCTCCCAAAGTCGTGGGATTACAGGCGTGAGCCACTGCGCCCAGCCTGTGGTTACCGCTGCTTTTCTTACATGGCTTGGACAGTTCTGTTTGCACTGTTGCTGGGGTCAGGGACAGTGATTAAGATAAATTTCTAATTGCAGTCTATACGAGATACTCCAGCCAAAAATGCACAAAAGTCAAATCAGAATGGAAAAGACTCAAAACCATCATCAACACCAAGATCAAAAGTAAGTGGTTACATTTACATATGGGTCTCATTGATATAGTCGGGGGAAAAAAGATTCTACTGTGGAAGAATCTAGTGTGTCTGAAATTTCATAGGCCTTTATAGAACCCCTGTAATTGCTGTTTTAAAGTTTAAATCAGCTTGCTGCAGCCGGGCGCAGTGGCTCACTCCTGTAATCCCAGCAGCACTTTGGGAGGGAGGCTAAGGTTGGTGGGATCACCTGAGGTCAGGAGTTTGAGACTAGCCTGGCCAACATCGTGAAACCCCGTCCTTACTAAAAACACAAAAATTAGCCAGGCATGGTGGTATGTTCCTGTAATTCCACCTACTCAGGAGGCGGAGGTTGCAGTGAAATTGTACCACTGCACTCCAGCTTGGGCGAAAGAGTCAGACTCTGCCTCCAAAAAAAAAAAAAAAAAAAACAGCTTGTTATGTGTTATAGGTACACACAGACAAACATACTAAGTAATGTGCTGCTGGGGTTCCAGTGGCGGGGGGAAACCAATAGACTTTTTTT
>NW_012103299.1:2735486-2737474 GCF_000951045.1 Mandrillus leucophaeus | reverse complement strand
AGTTGTATAATTAGCTTTATAAGGGAGTTTTGTAAGACTGTTTGAGGAAATCCAGATAGAATGGGTTTTAAATTAGGAGTTGTATTTATTCTTATGACCTTTTGGAAGTTCATTTCCTTTTCAGGGACAAGAATCCTTCAAAAAACAGGAAAAAACTCCTAAAACACCAAAAGGACCTAGTTCTGTAGAAGACATTAAAGCAAAAATGCAAGCAAGTATAGAAAAAGTGAGTAAAGTTATTTAAAAAAAAAAACTTTCTCCCTGCTCAAATTGCATGTGTCTAGTTTGCGTAGACGTGAATGTTTCTTGTTTTTTTTGTTTTGGTTTAATGTACTTGCCCTGTTTGTGGTATGAATTTTTTAAAAAATGAATTATAAAACATTTATAATCGTGTCTATGGTGATTTGCATATGCAAAATTAAATATGCCTTATTTTCCATTATAAAAGGAATGTAGTGCACTGGTTGCAGGATAACATTCTGACCTTCCATGTTAAAATAGATCAGTGAGAACCCTTGACCTATTCTGGTTGTAAGATATGCTAGAGAACCAACAGAGGGCGTATGAGACTTCATTAAGATTGCAAACAGCTGGAAAAGTAGACTGGTTGGTTGGTATTATAGTTAAATATTCATGATTGACCCTAGTCAGAAGTAATTTTCAGCAGATTGAGACATTTCTGTTTGCCCTTTACACCAAGTTGTCACCAGTTAAATACGTGTAGTAATAGCTAGATTTTGTGAATGACTAATAGGTTTAAATCTAGTTTCCTTTTGTCTTAAATAATGGAAATGTGGGAAGACGATTAGGTCTCTTGTCTGATTGACTTGAGTAGGATATGAAATAAATGGTTTAAATGCCTTGGAAGCACATTTGAGAGAAGCTTTAATTCAATGAACAATACTTTTAGACTGCAATTATTGAGAACAAATGTGGGGTGGTAAGGAAAAATTGCCAACTCATTTCCCCATGTTTTTCCTGTGCTCTATAGATTTTTTGTTGGCTTGTGTAGATTTCCTTGTACCAGTGATAAGTCCACTGGAAAAAAAATTTTAGAACTGGAACATATTTCTTGTTTTAGTCACACTGGAAACCCTTTAGCCTTCCTGCTTATCAGATTTTTGTCCCTTGGATACAATGCTAAAATGACATATTTTAGATTCCCCTCCCCTCCATTTTAATATGGTCCTATCTCCTTGGTTTAATTGCAGGCGCATTGAACAGCCCTGGGCACTACATGTAAATTAAGCCCAAAGATGGGGAGAAAGGAAAAGGAGAGACAAATATAGTCCATACTGAGTGTCATCAACAATCCAGACTGAAGTCTTCTATTTTAATCTCAATCCCCTTTTCTGATTTGCCACCCATGCCTCTTCAGGCTGGAAACAATCTCACTCTTGGTTCCCTAAAGCACTTTCTTCTGACTGCTGTGATTCAGTGAACCTTGCCCTTTGCTTTCTATTACTTGTGCATTTGCCTCACCTCTGACAATGTTTTAAATCGCCTTTGTATCTCCTTAGCTGCTCAATAAATATTTGAATGAATCAATTAAGAATGTATGTGACAATAATTTTGAAATGGAAATTGAGGTTTATTTTACTAGGTTATTGGAGGCAGTTAAGTTTCTTAACGCTATACTTGATTCTGCCAAGGTCCCTTGGACATTTGAAAACCTTTTCAATCTTTTAAAAATGCATAAAAGATACTTAGAGGGAAAGGTATTAAATTTAATAAAAACAGATATATTCAGTGCTTTAAGGTAATTCCAAAGTAGTGATAAATAAACATTTCAAGATATTTGCAATAGTAATGTTTTGAAATTTTGGTGACAAAAAGTTACAGGTATTGCCAACACTGTTGTAGTTTTTGCCTATATCCATAATTTGAAGGAAATTGAAGGAAATGGTAAGAGTGATTAGTGAAGTGTAATTACTGTAATTTCTCCCCCATTGTAGTTTCTTGGTATATCCGTAATTTGAAGGAAATGG
>NW_012103299.1:2731541-2732856 GCF_000951045.1 Mandrillus leucophaeus | reverse complement strand
AAAAAAAAAAAAAAAAACAGCTTGTTATGTGTTATAGGTACACACAGACAAACATACTAAGTAATGTGCTGCTGGGGTTCCAGTGGCGGGGGGAAACCAATAGACTTTTTTTTTGAGAGAGACGGACCCTCGCTTTGTCAGCGAGTCTGGGTTAGGGCTGTGTGATCTCTGCTTGCTGCAACTTTCACTTCCCAGGTTCAAGCGATTCTCCTCCCTCAGCTTCTCAAGTAGCTAGGACTACACGTGTGTGCCACCAGGCCCAGCTTATTTTTGTATTTTTGAGTAGAGGTGGGGTTTCACTATATACGTTGGCCAGGCTGGTCTTGAACTCCTGACTGCAGGTGATCTGCCCTCCTGGGCCTCCCAGAGTGCTGAGATAGGCGTGAGCCACCACACCTGGCCTGAATTTTTTATGATTGTGAAGTCAATAGTTGTTTCCTGTAAGGAATCTTTGTTGAAAAGTATACCTGCATAGAGTAGAGATTCTCAACCTTGGCTGCATATTAGATTGAAGTAGAACATTTAGGGCCAGACAGGGTGTGATGGTCTCCTTTCTGGCCTTACCCCCTTCCCTGCAGAAAATGGAATTTAAAGGAGAAAAACTTTAAAAGAACCCAATACTGTGCTCTGCTTATGGAGATTATCATGAAATTGGTCGGGTGGGCCCCAGGCATCAGACTGCAATGACTTTCTTGCTTTATTCTTAGGGATCTTCTGATTTCATTTTTTGAACTGAGTATTGTGCATAAAAAAGCGAACTCCCAAGTTACTCCTTTTTTTTTTTTTTTTTTTTAAAAAAGAGATGGGTGTCCTACTCTTGCCCAGTTGGGAGTACAGTGGTATGATCATAGCTCTCTCTACAGCCTCCAGCTGCTGGGCTCAAGCAATCTTCCCGCTTTAGCCTCCTGAGTAGCTGGGATTACAGGCATGCACCACCATGCCTAGCTAATCTTACAAGAAAGATTTTTAAGAACAAAATTGTATGGTGTGAATTTATTGATAATTCCAGTTGTATAATTAGCTTTATAAGGGAGTTTTGTAAGACTGTTTGAGGAAATCCAGATAGAATGGGTTTTAAATTAGGAGTTGTATTTATTCTTATGACCTTTTGGAAGTTCATTTCCTTTTCAGGGACAAGAATCCTTCAAAAAACAGGAAAAAACTCCTAAAACACCAAAAGGACCTAGTTCTGTAGAAGACATTAAAGCAAAAATGCAAGCAAGTATAGAAAAAGTGAGTAAAGTTATTTAAAAAAAAAAACTTTCTCCCTGCTCAAATTACATGTGTCTAGTTTGCGTAGACGTGAATGTTTCTT
>NW_012103299.1:2717859-2729851 GCF_000951045.1 Mandrillus leucophaeus | reverse complement strand
AGTGATTAGTGAAGTGTAATTACTGTAATTTCTCCCCCATTGTAGTTTCTTGGTATATCCGTAATTTGAAGGAAATGGTAAGAGTGATTAGTGAAATGTAATTACTGTAATTTTTTCCCCATTCAACTTTATATATCTTTAACTCATGACCAGATCATTGTTGTTCTGAACTGGTTTGTGATCAACAAGTGTTTTGTGGGGTTTTGTTTGTTTTTTTAAACAACAGTTTGGGTCACTTGACATGGTTCTCCAAAGGAGTGTTATAGGTTGTGTTTGGTTCTGGGTGATAAAACCGGCTTGTTAGATAATACAGATAAGCAGCCGAGTTGCCATGTCATGTTTGTCTGTAGAATCTCAGGTGTAGCTTTTATTTTATGTTCCTAGAGAGGTCGTCTGGGAAGATTTGACCCTTTGGCAAATCTGTTTGAATAGAGATACTAGCCATGCTGCCCAATAGGGCTTTCTGGCCCTGAAAGACATTGAGTATTCTTGGAAAGTTGAAGGGAAAAGGAATAAACTGCTCTATGTAGTAGCATTGCAGATTATTGAGGAATTTTCTAAAGGTATCTCTCTCAGTGTATTTCTCTACTTACCTGTAATAATGCTTTTGTCTCAATAGGGTGGTTCTCTTCCCAAAGTGGAAGCCAAGTTCATCAATTATGTGAAGAATTGCTTCCGGATGACTGACCAAGAGGTAACTGAATTTTCTGGGGACAAGATGAAGTCCAAGTTTTTCGTGATTTATTATGATTCTGCCTTTACCCTTTTTAAGTGTTGGCTCTTTTTAAAAAGTTCCTAGCCACAGATAATTCATTTAATGAAATAATCTGAAAATTCATGTATTTAATGAAATACATGAAGAATACAGTTGGCAGTCTGAGACGATAACCTTAGTATATTTTCCAGATTTCCTATAGTTGGCAAATTATTTCTTGGTTATTGAATTCAGTTTTACTTTTTTGGTACTATTTTGGCTAAGGAAATTGCTGTGGTTTTCCTTGTTGCTCCATTTGGCGGCTTGGGGCAGTCTGGTCTTTGCTTTTTTGGGAGTTGGTAGAGATCTTTTTTTTTTTTTTCCATAGATCTTATGGGAAATACATTTTGCCAAAATCATCCTAACGTGAAACCTGGAAGCAAGACACTAAATTGTGGCTACTACTAGATATATAAGCTTGAGTTTAGCTGTTAGATTTTACAATTAGTACGAAAGTCTTAGTCAACATAGTTTATGCATTTATTTTTGCTCTTATTTACAGTTGACTTATAAGTGTAAGGAAAATGTAAAAGTGGTTAAATAGGGACGTTAGGTAGGTATCGTGTAGAGAACCGATGGCTGCATTTAATGGTTTTTAGGTTTCCTGTAGTCAGCTTTTTTCAGAAAATTGGCAATTAGCTGGTTTTTTTCTGCCATAATATTTAGCAGGTCAGTTATTTTAATTGCACCTTAATTTTTAGTTTTCAGGTTTATAAAACCCTGATTTGGTTAATTTTGACTTGAGCTTTGCTAAAGTTGCAGTGATGGGCTTTCAGATGATCAGATTCAGTCTTTTGGTTGCTATTCTGTTTTTTCTCTACATTTGAATCCCAAAGTTTAAAGTGTGAGTTTTGGGAGTTTATTTGGAATACTAAACATTGATTGAGCATAAGTTATTTTGAAACTTTATGCAACAGGTTATTTAATATTGAAAATAGTGGAAAGTCAGACATAAATAACCAATATATACTAACAATTAAGCATAAGAGATGCATTTCTTCAAGTACAGCCAAGGAAAGTGATAATTTAATGATTAAGTTGCAGTGGTCCTCTGTACTTTATAACAAAGGCTTGTAGCTACAAAGTTTTGTAGCTATTAAATTACTGAACCAGCACTTCTACCAGAAGTATTTCCTTTTTAAAAGTATTTTTGCCCAGGTTGGTCTTGAACTCCTGGCCTCAAGCAGTCCTCCCAAGTTGGCCTCCCAAAGTGCTAGGATTACAGGCACGAGCCACCTTGCCCAGCCTACCAAAAGTATTATCTTGCTCTAGAATTGAAAGTATTCTCGTGTCAGAATGAAATTTCTGCAATAAATAGTAAATGTTTAATAACTTGAATTACTATTAGAGATTATCAAAACTAAATGCTTCCCGTCTTTGACATAGAGATGCAAGATGCAAGCAATGACAATGTGTATTTATTTGGACCTGATGATGAGAAGATCTTTGGCTGGGCGTGGTAGTTCATGCCTATAATCCCAGCACTTTGGGAAGCAGCATGGCAAAACTCCATCTCTACTAAAAATAATAAATTTAGCTGGGCATGGTGGCATGTACCTGTAATCCCACCCACTCAAGAGGCTGAGGCAGGAGGATCGCTTGAACCTGGGAGGCAGAGGTTGCAGTGAGTGCCACTGCACTCCATCCTGGGTGGCAGAGTGAGAGTCCATCTCAACAAAAAAATATTTCTATGATATTTAATACTGGCATTCAGTATTCAGTTATCTTGTACCTGAGAACCCATTGGCTGTGAAACAGTGACAGCTGAGAGAATCCTGTCATCTCATTTTCTAGTTCTTGGTGAACTTCTGGATTTTTATTCAAAACCACCTTGCCATGTTGGCCAGGCTGGTCTTGAACTCCTGACCTCAGGTGATCCACCATCTCGGCCTCCTGAAGTGCTGGGATTACAGGCGTGAGCCACCATGTCTGGCCAGCTGTTTTTTGTTTGCTTTTTGTTTTTGGGTTTGCTTTGGTCACCCATCTGTAGTGTGATCTTGGCTTACTGCAACCTCTGCCTCTTGGGCTCAGGCAACCCTCCCTCCTCAGCCTCCTGAGTAGCTGGGCCTCCTATAGTTGCACACCACCATGCCCAGCTAATTTTTGCGTTTTTAGTAGACAGGGTTTCACCATGTTGCCAAGGCTGGTCTCGAATTCCTGAGCTGAAGTGATCTGCCCACCTCAGTCTCCCAAAGTGTTGGGATTATAGGCGTGAGCCACCATGCCTAGCTTCAGCAGATAGTTTTTTCTAAATGTACACATGCACAGGCAATTCAGAATACATTTCTGGTGTTTAACTTTATTTGCTAAATCTGGCCAACTCTAAAGCTGATCTCAGGGAAGATGAAGTTGGAAGTAACATTGGCCAAATGGGTCTCTGGTCTTTCTCTTTATTTCCTTAAGTAAATGAACTATTAAATATTAGTATATTCATATTATTTTTATGACTGATTAAAGTATTAGGAATTAAATTATATCTGAGTATAAATTTTCTTGGAGTCATTTCTTTATCTAGAGTTAACTTATTTGGTGGTAGAATGAAAAATAGATGTTGAACTATGCAAAGAGGCATTTAATTTATTGATGTCTGTGAAGTGTTGTGGTTCCTTAACCACATTTCTTTCTTTTTTTTTTTTTTTCCAGGCTATTCAAGATCTCTGGCAGTGGAGGAAGTCTCTTTAAGAAAATAGTTTAAACAATTTGTTAAAAATTTTCCGTCTTATTTCATTTCTGTAACAGTTGATATCTGGCTGTCCTTTTTATAATGCAGAGTGAGAACTTTCCCTACCGTGTTTGATAAATGTTGTCCAGGTTCCATTGCCAAGAATGTGTTGTCCAAAATGCCTGTTTAGTTTTTAAAGATGGAACTCCACCCTTTGCTTGGTTTTAAGTATGTATGGAATGTTATGATAGGACATAGTAGTAGCGGTGGTCAGACATGGAAATGGTGGGGAGACAAAAATATACATGTGAAATAAAACTCAGTATTTTAATAAAGTAGCACGGTTTCTATTGACTTATTTAACTGCTTTATACTTTGTCAAAGAAATAATTTACGTAGTTAGGAATGGCAAATAGTATTCTAAAATTCTATGAGAATGTCCCTGCCCCTCCCCTTCAATAGTTCACTGGAGCTAACCACTTTTGCATCATAAGGATTTAGTGCTGTGTTCCCACCTCCTGATGATAGTTAATTATTATAACTATGCAACATGTTTCCAAATGTTCCATTAGACCTCCTATGCGCCTATTCTAGCCTCACTCACAAAGAAAATCTGACATGTTAAAACAGCTTAAAAGCAGCCTTTCAACCTGTATTCTTGTTTTTTTTCCCCTAGGCTGGAGTGCAGTGGCACAATCTCAGCTCACTGCAGCTTCCGTTTCTTGGGTTCAAGCAAGTCTCCTGCCTCAGCCTCCCAGGTAGCTGGGATTACAGGTGTGAACCACCAGCCCGGCTAATTTTTGTATTTTTAGTAGAGATGGGGTTTCACCATGTTGGCCAGGCTGGTGTTGAACTCCTGACCTCAAGTGATCTGCCCACCTCAGCTTCCTAAAGTGCTAGGATTATAGGTGTGAGCAACCGCACCTGACCTCAACCTGGATTCCTTGTCTGAATCAAAGCAATTATTTCAGTGACTATTTGCTGAAGTTGCCTAATAGTACTTCTTACAGATGTATAGGAGAAAAATTATCACATAGATATGAGGATATTCGGGGACTAATTAGCACCTTTATATGTTCTACCTTAAGCTGAGTACACATGATCTGAGTTGGATATACTGATTTCATTTCTATTGTTTTGCTGTGGTATATACTCCAGTAGTTTGAGCAGATGAGGGAATGTTCTCCAGTTCTGTGCCGTTTTCCTTGGGAGATTTTCATCTCCCACTTCTATCCATTCTTAGACTTGTTTGATTGTCTTGGATAGTTTTTCTCATTCCTTTTTGTTTAAACTCGGGAAAGAGACTTTTATTTTGTCTTTCAAATTTTTGTGTTGATTTTAATATACCAACTGCTTGCTGCTTTGGGTGTGTATCTGAAATCTAAAAACATCACTCAACATTTTATTTATTCCAACATTTTGAAGTGGTCTTGAATTTTTTTCCTTTCTTGTTTTGAGATCTATTCTGTCCCCTAAGCTGGAGTGTAGTGGTGTAATCTCAGCCCACTGCAGTCTCCCATCTCAGCCTCCCAAATAGTTGGGATTACAAGTGTGTGCTACCACATCTGGCTAAGTTTGTATATACACATAAAAACAAATATGTAAATATATATAGTATATAAATATACTAAAATATAAATATATTTTGTGTGTGTATGTGTATATATATATATATAATTTTTTTTGTTAGTAGAGATAGGGTTTCACCATGTTGGTCAGTCTGGTCTCGAACTCCTGACCTCAAGTGATCTGCCTGCCTCGGCCTCCCAAAGTGCTGGCATCGGGCGTGAGCCAGTGTGCCCAGACAGGCTTTCATTCTGTGCTGGAAATGATTTTAATGTGATTTTTTCTTTTTTGCCAATTTTTAGAATGATGGATTGATACCTAGCAGCTTGTGAAAAGGAATCAGTGAGTGAGTTTAACCTTAATTCAGGTTTTTTTTATTTGTATATATCTCAACCCACTGTATTTTTTTGATGCTGATATTTTATTTTTGACCAAGGGAATCCCCTTCAAGCTTGCTCCTGTCATAGTAGATCTCAGTAATCTGATCACTCTTTGACTTCTGTGACAGGGTGTTTCATCTTGCTCATTTTCTTCCTCAGACCTGGAGTGGCCATTTCCCCCAAAGAACGCTGCCTCCCTTAGAAATAATGGTATTTGTAGACCACTGTCTGGGTGGGAACATTGCTTGTTAATACTGGGTTTAGGGTAGTCGGTTGATTAGATCAGACCAGACCCTTTGGAAAAACAAGGAAATGAACAATTTTAAGTACCGAGAAGGGCATGTTGCACAGGTTGGCTGACAAGCTTTTCATAAGTCAATAGTCAATGTAACTACAGAGCTACCTTCAGTCTCAACCAGAGAACAGGTAGAATAGGTTACAGTAGTAAAAAGTAAGGCCATGCAGGGAAAGCAGATGAGCTTAAAAACACGCAAATACAGAATAATAGGTGTATCAATGCAGAAAATACATGGTTTTGACTTAATATGTAGTCATGGGTCACTTAATGAATGATGGGGATACGTGCTGAGAGAGGCACCATTAGGTGATTTCGTCATGTGAACATCAGAGTCTACTTCCGTGAATTTAGGTGGTATAGCCTACCATACATCTAAGCTGTAAGGTACAACCCATGCCTCCAAGGCTACAAACCTGTGCAGTATAGGTGAACTGAATACTATAGGTACTTGTACCTCAATAGTATTTGTGTCTCTAACAGAGGTATGGTAAAAATAAGATAAAGATAAAATGGCATACCTATATAGGGCACTGGAATGAATACAGCTTGCAGAAGGGGAAGTTGCTGAGTGAGAATGAAAAGCCTAGTACATTAAACTATAAACACGGTATATGGAAGTTGCTGAGTGAGAATGAAAAGCCTAGTACATTACTGTAAACTATAAACACGGTATATGGAAGTTGCTGAGTGAGAATGAAAAGCCTAGGACATTACTGTAAACTATAAACATGGTTTACTTAGACGTTAAATATAAAAATGTTTTTCTTCATTAATCTTAGCTTACTGAACTTCATAAACTTTAAAAACTTTGACTCATAATACTTAACTACAAAAACACATTTATGTTGCCCAGGCTGGAGTGCAATGGTGTGATCTTGGCTCACTGCAACCTCCGCCTCCTGGGTGCAAGCAATTCTCCCGCCTCAGCCTCCCAAGTAGCTGGGATTACAGGCACCTGCCATCATGCCTGGCTAATTTTTTTTTTTTTTTGGTATTTTTGTAAGGGTTTCACCATGTTGGCCAGGCTGGTCTCGAACTCCTGACCTCATGTGATCTACCCACTGGGTAGTGCTGGGATTACAGGCGTGAGCCACTGTGCCCGGCCTCAAAAATACCTTCTTATTCTGTACATTTCTATTAAGTTTTTTTCAACTTTTTTGTTAACTAGGCGTAGGCTTACCATAGGGTTATTAGCCTAGGCCTACCATAGGGTCAGGATCATCAACAAGTCACTCATCCACCATACATTGTCCCACTGGAAGGTCTTCAGGGGCAATAAGACGATGCTGTCATCTATAACATTGCCATCTGGAATACTGCCTGAGGCTTTTTTTTTTTTTTTGGGTTAAGGATAACACTGATAAAATGCAATAAATATGTAAATCAGTAACATTTATTTTCATAGTATCAAGTATGTGCTGTACATAATTGCATGTACAGGTTTCTTTGCACCAGCATCATGAACACGAGTAATGCATCTGCTACAATGGTCAGCTCCCTTTTAGTCTGGGTCCACCATACAGGTGGTCTGTTGTTAACCAAACCATCGTTAAGTAGCTTTTATTTTTGTTCTGTTTTTTGAGAGAGAGTCTTGCTCTGTTTCCCAGGCTGGAGTGCAGTGGTGCAGTTTTGTCTCTATAACTTCTGCCTCTCGGGTTACAGTGAGTAACCTGCCTCAGCCTCCCAAGTAGCTGGAATTACAGGCAACATGCCACCATGCCTAGCTAATTTTTATATTTTTAATGGAGACAGCATCTCACCATGTTGGCCAGGCTGGTCTCGAACTCCTGACCTCAGGTAATCTGTCCGCCTTGGCCTCCCAAAATTCTGGGATTACACGTGTGAGCCACGGCGCCCAACCAGCTTTTTTTCTTTTTTTCTTAACAGATAAAATCTTTTTTTTTTTCTTTTTTTTTTTGACAGGGTCTCAGTCTCTTGCCCAGGCTGGAGTGCAGTGGTGTGATCTTGGCTCACTGCAGCCTCCGCCTCCCGGGTTCCAGTGATTCTCTCACCTCAGCCTCCTGAGTAGCTGGGACTACAGGTGCACGCCAACACACTCGGCTAATTTTTGTATTTTGTATAGAGATGGTTTCACCATATTGGCCAGGATGATCTCAAACTCCTGACGTCAAGTGATCCATTCGCCTCAGCTTCCCAAGGTCTGGGATTACGACCCGCTATGTAGCTCTTGATAGTACTAGCTTAATGAGCAAGGAGAGATGAGCATTGTATAGGGTGTGAGTCTTTTCTTGGAAATTGTCCAAGAAAAAAAAAGTTGAGGGTTACAAGTTTGTACTGAGCCTATTATAAAGGTGTCCTGGACTCTGGAAATACAGGGTTAAAGTTTAAGAAAGTGAGGCTACTTTCTAGCCAGTTCCTTAATGAAAAGCCAGTTGCTCCCTGACTCGTGGACTTGGCAGTAGAGGTCCCAAGATTTAATGCTGTGCGCGTTCTAGGAGCTGGCTTTGAGAAAACTTTACAGCCTATTTGTGCTAAGGGTCTACTTTGCTGACTATCTGATACTACTGAAGACAGTGCTGCTTGAGGCTGCTTGTCCTTTTTTTTTTTTTGAGACGGAGTCTCGCTCTGTCCCCCAGGCTGGAGTGCAGTGGCCGGATCTCAGCTCAGTGCAACCCCCGCCTCCCGGGTTCAGGCGATTCTCCTGCCTCAGCCTCCTGAGTAGCTGGGATTATAGGCGTGTGCCACCATGCCCGACTAATTTTTGTATTTTTAGTAGAGACACGGTTTCATTGTGTTGGTTAGGCTCCTCAAACTCCTGACCTCATGATCCGCCCACCTCAGCCTCCCAAAGTGCTGGGATTACAGACGTGAGCCACCGTGCCCGGCCTGTCCTGTTCTTAGGCTAGATGTTTTCCATCTCTGTCTCCACAATATTTGTACTCCACAGATTCCCTGAATCTTAGGCGTCTTCTCTGTCAAGACTGGGAAGAAGTGGAAAACAAGTGGAAAGATTGCAGTGCTCAGTTTACTTGCACACTTGAACAAAGGGATTTAAATACATACTTTGTCTTAGACAAAAGTTCTAGGTGCTTAGGGTTAGTCAGTAGGCAAGGCATCGAGATGCTCTGCAGGGCTTTCATTTCATCATTGTGTTACCAGTCAACACACATTCTTAACTCCCCTCAGAAAATTGCCTGAGTTTATTAACTTAGAGCTGTGAATTTAATGCAGGTGTGTCTGATTCCGACCCCAAAATAGCACATGGCGGCGTAGCCCAAGCTACAGTACCCTTACCTGGACTGGTAACAGCTAGCTTTCTTAGTGTCCTGCTTACTCCAGCTACTAAGAATGAAGTGGGATGGTGTAACAGCATTCCACTTCATTCTTAGCCAGGGTAAAGCTTTTTTAACAAACTGATTTTTGACTCAGTTTGAAAGCCCTTAGTTGACAAATTGTGGCATATCTATACTATGAAATACTATCCCATGATGAAAAAGAATTGACTACTGCAAAATGCAACAACGGACCAATCTCAAACATGCTCAGCCAGACACAAGCACATACTAGGTGGTTCTGTTTATATGAAATTGAAAATAAACCAGTGCCAGATAAATGATTGTTTGGGACCAGTAATTGGGGGCTGGAAGATTGCCTGAGAAGAGGTGGTGTTTGTACCTAGATACATTTGTCAGAACTGAACCACACACTTAAAACGGATGCATTGCAAAACTGGTACCCTTAAGCCATTGATGGCTACTTCATTTCCTGCGAAGGCCTGGTCAAGAACATTGCCTGCTTTCACCCTTATCTCTTGCCACACTCTCCCTGGCTAACCCTGCCAGTCGCCTAGCCTTTTTCCACTGCAGGCACTTTGCATTTTTTACCTGGAATATTCCTTTGCATGGCTATCTCCTGTCTTTGGGTCTTGGCCTAAATGTTACCAAGAGGTCTTCTAGCTTGCTCTATCTCCTGTACTGTTCATCTCATCCCACTGGTTTCTCTCAAAGCACTGGTAACAAGCCAGCATTTATCTCTTGGTGTGTTTGCTTATGGCTCATCTTCCCTAGTGGAGATGAAGTACTTTTTTAGTGCAGGGATCTTGCCTGTCTTTCAGTGAGGGCCCGACACTGTAGGATCTCAATAAATTGTGATTGAACTAGTAAGAAGTGACTACTAAAATAGTGGTATACATTAAGTGTTGTATGAACATGCTAAATCCAGATAGAACCCATTTAAGATTCAGGCATATGGTAAATAGGTCATATTGGTAAATAGGTACATGAAACCAGACGTGAGGGTGTGAGTGGTGGGGAAAAGAATGTGTAGTATAAAATTGATTTGGAGTCAAAAGACATTCTGACTAGATGCCTCTTCAACTGTAAATTGGAAGTGATCTTGCCTCCCTACTTCATAAAATTGTTCAGAAAGAAATGTGAAAATAACCTGAAAACCATAATTAGGATTATTAGTTAGCTAAAATGTTTGGAGTTTTCATTGTGTGCCAGACACTCATTGAGTACTCACAACTCTGTGAGAGTCGTTACTGTTCTTAGCCGTATTTTGTAGAGGAGGAAGCAGAGTCTCAAACCGTTGCTTGCTGGAATTTGTAAGTAAATGTTGGTGACAGTATTCAAATGCGCTACCTCTGACTCCTGAGTTTATGCTCTTACTCAGAAGTGTTCTCTTGGCTGGACTTTTTGGTCAGTCTGATTTGTTTGATAGGTGAGATTGGCAAATATACTTTATCCGAGCATTGAAAAATACTGCAAGCATTTTAGATAGGGTATAAATAATTATATACCCATTCCATTCACAAGTAATAATAGTAACAGTACAGAAAATTTGAAGCATGATTCTTAGCCAGGAGATACTTCAAACTAGCAGATGGTAAGCCAAAAACCCCTCTTGACTGGGTTTGTCAATCTTCCTATAAAGCAAGATCAAAGATGGTGGCAATGACTGAGGTCATCGGTGGGAGAATTTCTGTCCATTTCTATTTATGGTTCGTCATTGCATCCTATCTTGGGATTGGTTCATTTTCTCCAGAACTTGGAAAGTTACGAGTAACTTTGCAAGTCCAGCTCTGGCAATCAGAACGTCTAAGTAAATTCAGCTCAAAAGCTTCATGCAGGAATTTTCGCCATCACTCAGCACCTGGTTTTGAAAAGGTTTTCTGCACTTGTGTCCAGTGTTGAAACAGAGGCTGTTTAAAATAGCCTCAGCTTTGAAAGGGAACTTAAAATAGCTTGCAAGGAGGCCTGATATTTGGAACAATTACTAATGTTTTATATTCATGGCTTCAGGAAATAGCACCGTTCCACAGTCCTACCTCAGTTTATGCTCTAGTGGACCATCAACCATTGCCAACGCAAGGAGGCTTTAACCAAACAGTCCAGATTCCTGAGTTTTGGTTGAGGCTGTACTCCAATGTCTTTCTCACTGACCTATTTTCCTTAGCATCGGGCCTAAGCAGAGCTTGGCTGACACCGGCTCTAGACAGTGAGGCAGGTGCGTGACAAGAACATCTACGTTTTGGGGTTGGTGGGAAGGACAGGACTTATGCCTCTGGAAGGGGTGGAGGCGGTAAGAACCAGTGTCCTGAATGGGACCCTGGTTAAAGGAATGAAGCTGCATAGTATGCAAACGGAGGCAAGTCTCAGCCCGGTTTTGGGAGGAGGCCGGAAGGGGGCCTCAGCGTGGTCGCTGACCAGAGTCCTGCTGGCTGCTCCCCGGCGTGCAGCCGTCCGTGCTGGGGTTGCAGTGACGTCTCGGGGCCGCTTGGTGGTAGCCGTGTGTTTCCAAAGCTGGCTGGCCTACGGGAGAGCCCAGCTGGGATCCCGTGAACCGACCCCAGAACCCTGGAGGCGGCAAGGGGTGGGAAGGAGAGACGCCCCGGAGCCCCCTTCGCAGCGGCAGGGACGTAAGAAGAGAAAGGGGGCTCACTTAAGTGCGTAGCCAGTCAAGAGGGTGGCTGGGAAACTCCACGATCACAGAGCGGGTAAAAGCGACCCCCATTCAGTGGAGCCGCCCCGGGGCTGGGTCTGACCCGCCCCCTCTCGGCTCCCCACTCGAGCGCTGGTGAGTGCGACTAGCGAATGTGGGCAGGTGAGGACGCTCCGTACCTAACTGCTTTCTTAGGAAGCATCGCCTGCCCAGTTTGGGCAACGTTTGCGCGGAGGAGCGGGTCACTGCGTTCGGGCGCAGAGCTCCGACGGCTTCCAGCGCTCACCAGCTTCAGTTGCGTGGGTCCTGCCCCTTCGGAGCTGTCGGTTCCGTCGCCGAGAGTCTGAGCGCCTCCCCTCCAACCCCGAGCCGCCGGGAGAAGGAGGAGGAGGCAGCGAGAGGCCGCGGCAGGCAGGCGAGCAGGCAGG
>NW_012103299.1:2687676-2716544 GCF_000951045.1 Mandrillus leucophaeus | reverse complement strand
CTGGCTGTCGCGGCCCCTGTCGGCCTCGGCTGGAAGGAGATCCCGCAGACCCGGCGGGTTCAGCCGCAGCAATATACCCGGCTCTAAGACCCCTGCCCGCAGTCAGCGAGGGGTAGGACCTAGGGATTTTCTCTGCCAACCTTCCCTTAACATCACCGCTTCCAAACAAAAAGGCTTTCAGCCGAGTGGATTTCGAGTCCAGGGAGAAAGCTTCAGTTGTAAATTACTCTGTGGTTTTGAAGGCGCTTGGAGCACTGAGACACACATACAGACACACACACGCCCGGGACAAGGGGAACCTCGAGGGCGCCTAGGCCGAGTGGCCGTTGCCCTCGAGGCCGCTCCCGGACGGGCCACGCTCCGCACTCCCTCGCCTAAGGTGGTGCAGCCCTCGTTGGTTCCCCGCCTGCTCCCCGTTCGCTCGCTCTCCGTGAATCAGAAGAGGGCTTGGCGCTCAGCCTGGAAAGCACTTGCTAAAATCTGATCTGTTACTTCAGCAGCTTTCAGACTCGGGAAGGTCTTGGCACACAGACAGTTGGAACGCTCTGGCTTCCAAAGCCGTAGAAATGAAGGAAAAAGGGTTGGGGGGAGGGAGAGAGAAGAGCGAAAAAGGGAGCCGACTTCAGCCCCGATTAGAACCAGACCAGGGCTGCCTCTGCATGTTGGGGGTGGGGGGGCGGCGGGCAAAGGGAATAGGAAGCGTCAGCTCCCCAAGTCCCCACCCACCTAGCGCTGCAAGGGGCCAGGCCAGGAGGAACTGGACACAGGCCAAAAGAAGGTTGCCTGACCCTTCCCCCTCGGTGGAAGGCAGGTGGCTTTCCGGGATTAGAGAAGAATCTTAGACCTTAGCCTTCTGGATTCAGGAGATCCCCAGAGCAAGTCTTAAGCACAGGAAATTGGTGGTTCTCCCGGTTTTCTGGCTCAAGGAGTGTTGTGTGCCTTGAGCACTGCTGGGACTCAGCAGCCTCTCGCCGTGTTTGGCGGTGGTGGGCCTGTTATCTTCCCTCCACACCCAGGAGAGGGTTGTTACCCTCCTGATAGGCACTGAGCTGGGGGCATCCAGTAGGGCTTGGGGACCGAAGGGTGGACGGACTGATGGGTTCTTTCCTCCTGTTGGCCAGGCTGGAGTCCCCAGTGACTCCTTGAATCAATATAACTGGAGTCAGTAACTTAAGACTGGCTGTTTGCCAAAGCAGATGTGACCCTGTGTGGTGATGGGGGCGGGGGTGGGGAACGGCTGGTGTCAAAGAGGGAGGCCAGTGCCAGGCATGGCCTGCCTGGTCTGCAGCTGAGTCCCCAAGCAGAGGGCAGGCCCCGGGGTCACTCCAGGGGGTCTGCTTGTCTGACCTGGGCAAGAGCTCTTTTCCAGAGTTCTGAGCCTGGGGGCAGGAGTGATGAAATGGGCATGGAGTAGCAGGGAGGCCTGCAGACGTGTGGCTCAAGCCTCTGGATGCCTGCTGCTCTTGGTTCTTCTTGAAGTGGGGCCCAGGAGGGGCTGCTGTGTGGTCTTTGTGTTCTCCGGGGGAGCTGGAGGGAGGGAGTGTGGACTCTGCATCCCACCTCCACCTCCTGGCCAGAGCTAGAGCCAGCATCTTGGGAAAGAGCTGGGTGGTCTGCCCTGGTGAGGTCAAGCGGCAGCCTTAGAGCAGGTGAGGGAACCTCCTCTCCCCACCACCTCCACCTTCCCCCTTCCATCGCCCCTTTGTCCCCACCGGCCTTTCTGCATCCAAAGTGCCATAGGACTGATGTTTTTAACCCATGGTCCATGTACCCTTGGAGTGTCAACGGTTGGGATTGTGGGAGGGGGAGGCCCCTGAAACATCGCACAAAAATGGTGCTCAAATGTGCTGTGTCTGGAAGAGCGTTGTCTGCTCCCCACAGAGTTTCAAAACATCTATGACCCCTAAAGATAAAGAAATGTTATCCTGGGAGTCATGGGCAAGGTTGTCAGGCTTATGTCCCCATTTACACTATAGGAACAAAAGTCAGGTGGCCTTAATGGTTGAAATGAGGGGTGAGAGCCACGTGATGTTAACTGCCAGGAATCTGAGGCCTGTTCCCTGCTGAGGTTTGGGTAGGCTGCGCTTAGCGGGTAGCAGCTGAAGCTCCTTTAGGGTGAGCAGGGCCCAGGGAAGCCTCTCTGCATGGAGGGAAGGGCTCAGGGCTTTGCAATCCAGTGGCCTAGGCCTGAACCCCAGCTCCAGCGCCATCGTTCCCTCTCTGTGGATCCCCAGAATCTTCGCTGCATCATTTGTGAAATGGTTGGTCATGGAGTTAAACTGGTATATGATAGGGGTGGGGAAGTTTTGCCAGTTCTCATCCCCCCAGGAAGGCACGCTGTGGCTGCTGGGAAATGGATGTGCCTACACCCTTCCCTCCCCCACCTCAGTGTTTTCCAGGACTGGTCCAGTCTCAGCAGTGGAGTTTCTGGGCCCCTCCTTTCCTCCTGTCCATCGCTACCAGGCTCAGAATGGGTCCCTGCCCCCAGCTACGTTTCCATGAGCACATTCAATGCCAGACACCGTCCTGCCCACCCCCGAAGTGGTGAGCCCCGCCCTCACCCGCTGGCCACCCTAGGAAGTAGGAAGCTGGGAATTTAATAAAATCCCTTCATCCCTTCTCCACACGACTCGGGACACCGTAGATAGCTCAAATTGGAAGAATTTTAAAAATTTCCGTGGGGAGCAAGCGGCGTGACCAGTAAATTGCTTTTCTGCACTTGGCTGAGCTCTGACAATGACACCGGGCTGGGCCTTTCCCGCAGCTCGGGCCGGCACCTGCCTGACATTGTTCCTGCCGCCAGGCTCGGCTAGGTCCTGGCCTTCCCCAGACAGACCAGGCATGACGCAGGCCAGGCCGGGCGGGGTGCGGGGGGGCGTCCCCGGCCTCTTGTCCCTCCTGCCAGCCCCTTAGCCCCTTGTCCCTCCTGCAGCGCCACTTCCTCTCTCACCACAAGAAGTGTTCAAGTTTGGAAGTTTCCTTCCATGCCCCCTCTTGGCGTGACCACCCCCACACCCAGCCTCCTCAGTGAGGTTTAGACCCTTTCTTTAAGCTGGCTAGGATGGGGAAGCTGGAGACAGTGTCCTTTGGGACAAAAAGAGGATGCGATGCTCTGTTAGTGGATGGCACTTTTTTTTTTTTTTTTTTTTGAGCTCTGTCACCCAGGCTGGAGTGCAGTGGCGTGATCTCGGCTTACCACAACCTCTGTCTTCTGGGTTCAAGTGACTCTCCTCAGCCTCCCAAGTAGCTGGGATTATAGGTACACACCACCATGCTGGGCTAATTTTTGTATTTTTAGTAGAGACAGGGTTTCACCACGTTGGCCAGGCTGGTCTCAAACTCCTGACCTCAGGTGATCTGCCTGCCTTTGCCTCCCAAAGTGCTGAGATTACAGGTGTGAGCCACCCACCTGGCCTTTTAATTTCTTAAAGCAACATCATCCATCCATCCACAGTCAGGTATTCATTCAGCACATGCTTGCTGGGAGCCTGCTTCTTGCTGCCTTGGGAATAAGGTCTGGTCAGTCCCTGGCCTCTAAGTTTAAAGGGAGAAAGTGCCAGATGAGCAGAGTCTTGTCTATTCTGCTCCCTCCTCTCCCAGCACTGTGAAGTGGAGTGAGGCAGGCACGTACATCTTCCTTGCGTTTAGCAGGGGAAGAAACTGAGTCCGAGGAGCAGTGATTTGCGTGAAGGAAAAAGAAGGTGCTTGTAGAAATTCTAAAGTGTCCCTTACATTGGGAAGCTGGTTCGGTTCTTTCAACCATTCTACAGGGAGGGCAAGGTAAGAGAGGGTAACAATTCTGTTTCACAGACGGAGAAACCGAGGCACAGAATGAGGAAGGGATTTGTTCAGGGTCATAGCTAAGACCCAACATGCTGGATTCAGGATCTTGTATTCTTTCTGCCATAGCAGATGGACCGTCTTCTCAAAGGATCCTGAAATTATTCAGAAATAACATTGGTGTGCCTGTGGAGTCCTTAGGGACATGCTAGGGCTCTGTAGTGAGATTCTCTTTGGATTCTGGTGTAGGGGGGGATGTTGAGAGCCCAGGTAGGCGTCTCTGGGCTTGAGGGTGTCTGACTTGGAGTCTGCAGGTCCTGATCCTCCTGGAATGTGTTGATCTGAGAGGGTCCCAGAGTTAGAGGGGGATACTTGGGGGCTGGGGCCTGGAGAATTCAGCAGTCCTCTTCCAGCCTTTCCCCAGCGGAGGAGGAGGGGGAGGGGGAGGGGGCGGGGCTCCCCACCAGCATTCCTGAAGCTCGGGAGTGTCACCCGCTCTGAGATAAGGAGGTGGATTTTTAGAATTTCTTGTGATTGGCACGGCCAGTGTCAGCAGGCTTGGGGCAACCCATCAGGGTCACAGATGCAGCCTCTACCCTGCCCTGGGCAGCTCCAAGGACACACTGGACCCCCAAAGGGGGACTAGAGGGGGATCGGGAAGAGATTTCCATTTTCTGCAGGGCCTTTTGGTTCTGACCTAGTCCTCTAGCAGGAGACTTGTGGGTGTGGAAAATTGGGGTGCAGGCACATCAAGCCACCAAAAACAACAACAGTATTCATGGTGGCCACCAGGTATAGTGCGTTCACTACAGACCAAGTGCTTTTTTTGTTATTGTTGTTGAGATGGAGTCTTGCTCTATTGCCCAGGCTGGAGTGCAATGGTGCAATCTCAGCTTACTGCAACCTCTGCCTCCCAGGTTCAAGCAATCCTTCTGCCTCAGCCTGCATGCCACCACGTCTGGGTAATTTTTGTGTTTTTGGTAGAGATGGAGTTTAACCATGTTGGCCAGGCTGGTCTTGAACTCTTGACCTCAGGTGATCCACCTGCCTCGGCCTCCCAAAGTGCTGGGATTATAGGCGTGAGCCACCGCACCCGGCTGCCGTGTGCTTTTTTGTTTTGTTTTGTTTTGTTTTTTGAGACGGAGTCTCTGTTGCCCAGGTTGGAGTGCAGTGGCGCGATCTCGGCTCACTGCAAGCTCTGCCTCCTGGGTTCACGTCATCTCTTGCTTCAGCCTCCCAAGTAGCTGGGACTATAGGCGCCTGCCACCATGCCCGGCTAATTTTTTGTATTTTTAGTAGAGACAGGGTTTCACTGTGTTAGCCAGGATGGTCTTGATCTCCTGACCTCATGATCCACCTGCTTCGGCCTCCCAAAGTGCTGGAATTACAGGCGTGAGCCACCGCGCCCGGCCCGCCATATGATTTTGCACATTATCCAGGTCAAGCCTCACAACCAGCCTGGAACTAGGGAATTCTACAGAGGAAGAAAAAGAGAGGCACCGGGGCATGAAGTAACCTGCTTTTGGTCACATAGCAAGAGAGAGGCAGAGCTGGATTCAGCTCTGGGTCTGCCCGACTCTAGGACTCAAGCTTACTTGTCTGAGGGCTCTGGAGTGTGGCTCTGCCTTCTCTTTGCTGTGTGACCTTGGGCAAGTTACTTAACCTCCCTGGGTCTCAGCTTCTGCATGTGTACAATGGGAAAAAGCAACCAAGGAAACCGTCCCTACTGCCTCAGATAGCTGTGGAGGGACAGTGCATGATCCAAACTCTTGTTTGTAGTCCGGACCACGCTCCTATGCCTCTTACTCTAGGAGGGTTCCCTTGCCCCCTGCCCGCCCCCAGCAGGTATAGTGAGTCCCTCCCCAGGGCTGCTGTCTTGTCGTCACTGTGGGAGGGGAGGTGTTGATTTCTCCTTTCTGTGGGTGAGGGCTGCTCTGAGGAACCCCTGTATGCTCCTAGCTTTTGCTGTGTCAGCTCTTCTCTAATGCATAAGACCCCGTGGCAGTGCATGGAGGGGAGGGCTGGCCTTAGAAGGGGCTTGGGCCGGCCGGGCACGGTGGCTCACGCCTGTAATCCCAGCACTTTGGGAGGCCAAGATGGGCGGATAACTTGAGGTCAGGAGTTTGAGACCAGCCTGGCCAACATGGTGAAACCCCATGCCTACTAAAAATACCAAAAATTAGCCGGTCTTAATGGGTGCCTGTGATCCCAGCTACTCAGGAGGCTGAGACAGGAGAATCGCTTGAACTTGGGAGGCGGAGGTTGCGGTGAGCCAAGATCACGCCACTGCACTCCAGCCTGGACAACAAGAGCGAAACTCCATCTGAAAAAAAAAAAAAAAAAAAAAGAGAGAAATACCTACTTCTTAAGGGTTATTGTGAGAACTAAGTGGGATATTGCACACAGAGTAGCTAGCACAATGGCAAAACACTCCATGAATAATTGAGTAAAAGTAATTGTTCAATCAATGGTATTGTCTGTGTTAGGTACATAACATGCTATGGGGTGCTAGAGAAAGCTAGAAAGGACGTGTTCCTTGGATCAGTGGCATCAGGCCTCCTCCAGTCTGAGTTGGGAGCACAGGCTTTGGACTTAGTCTGGACTTAATTGCCACTCTACCACTCAAGACTGTGTGGCCTTGGGCAAGGCCCTTAACCTCTCTGAGTCTCCCCTTCCTCACCATGGGCAAATTAAGGATACTAATCCCACTCCCCTGGCCTGTTGGTAGGAGTAATTGATGACCAGACATGTAGTAGG
The DNA here is from genome assembly GCF_000951045.1 of Mandrillus leucophaeus. Lineage (NCBI taxonomy): Eukaryota > Metazoa > Chordata > Mammalia > Primates > Cercopithecidae > Mandrillus > Mandrillus leucophaeus. Next base: position 2,710,007 of record NW_012103299.1, on the reverse strand, counting down.
CACTTAAAGATAGTGCTGCTCATCATCAACAATCCACCAACATTTACGGGACACTTGCTGCATACCTGGGCCTGGACTGGTTTTGAGGGGAATGAAGAAGGTATCCAAGGCTCTTCTTCCATGACGAGATGGCACATACTTCGGGCAGCTCTTGTTTCCCCCAATCCCCATCCCACCTTCTGCCTTGGAATCGCATAGCACTTGGCCACTGTCTTTGATCCAGGGCACTCTGCGGGGCTCACGGGGATGGATGGGTTCCAGGCCCAGCACGCTTCAGTTGGCCATGTGATTGAGTGATTGACTGGCCTCTCTGTGACTTATCATTCCTGTAGGCATTAGGACAGAACCTCCCTCCCGGGGTTGCTGGAAGGGTGAGTTCCCCCTGCCCGGGGGATGCACTTGGCATAGCGCCTGGCTCATGATAAGTGTTGAGTAAACGTGACCTGTGTATCTGCATTCAACTCTAGGGTATCTCAAGGCCGGCTTGTCCACCAGCCCACAGGTTCTTGGAAGTCAAAGGGAGGTCTGACCTGTGCTGCAGGCACCATGGCACCTGGCACAGACCTGGCATGCTGGAGGAATGTTGGGTCAGTGAGTGGAGGTTTGGCGGAGAGGTTCTCTGGGGGTGGGGACCCAGACTGACTCCCCCCACCCACTCATCTGTGCCAGGGGCTGGGGCACAGCAAAGGCCAGCACCTATCCTAGCCCTTGGAGACTTGAGAGGAACGGGGGGTATGTGCTGGAGAGCAAGAGCTCAAGGGTGCAGTGGGGACTCTGATGACAGGCCCGGAACCAGACTCTGGGGCAAGAGGGTCTGGCCTGGGTCGATGCTTCATGTAGATCTTCAAATAAGAGCAAACCGGGTGAAGAGGACACTGTGAGCCTCCGCGTGACTGGGGTGGCTGGCGCATTCATTCCCAGGAATGGGGGTGATGGAAAAGACTGTGGTGGGTTTTGAATGCTGGAATAAAGGGCTTGTTTGTTATCTCATGGGCATGGATGGCTACTCTCCCTACCCAGGGGCTTTAGAGAGCTGGAATTGAAACAGGGATCGGTGGGAAGAGGAAAGGGAGGGAGAGAACAGGGCATCGTCTTTATGGCTCCAGGGTTGACTGCCTGCAGCAGCGGGGCCCATATTGACGATCTGTACCATGAAGGCTGATGTATGGGGAGAGGAAGCCAACCCTCAGGCCCAGCCCCCTATCCTGCAGCGCCCCCTCCCCTGCTGATGGCTCAGCCCCGCCAATCAATACATTGATAGCCCTGGGAGCTTAATGGACAGGCTGGGGGGTGGGGAAGGGCCCTTTGTGGCATCACTGTCTGTCCTGGCTGAGTTGGTGTGCGGAGTGTGACAGGCAAGAGGCCAGAAGCGTGGGGTTGAGGACGTGGGGGCACCCATTGGAGCCACACTCAGATTCAGGGTGGGCCCAGCCTTCCTCCTCCCCTTTCCGTCCATGGGAAACTCATGGGCTTCAGATCCAGAGATGGGTTCAGATCGTGGCTCTGTCAGTTTCTGTTCAATTTGGGCCAGTCTCATGGCCTCTCTGTGTCTTCCTTTGTCACCTGGAACACAGGGATAGTAATAGTTTCAGCTGCTCAGGTTGTGTGAGGAGTGGACATGGGCCTGGCATGGGCGCAGGTGCCCAGCCAGTAGGAGCCAACGTGAGCTTCACTCTCAATGACAGTAATCCAGAGAGTGCCCCTTGGGCCAGCGTCCAGGAAGAGTTAGGGGAGCTGCATTTTCAGGTGGAGAGAGTGGATTTTCTCTCCACAGTGGAGACTGCATTTTCGCTGGAGAGGAGTGAAGGTCTCCAGTTTGAATCCAGAGTCTGGAGAAGATCTGAAAGCCTTGGCTGGCCCGATGCTGCTGCTGCTGCTGGAGGCGGCAGGTGGTGTGGAATGTGGCTGAAAGTCTGGGGGTTGCCCCTCCTGGGACCAGGGAAACCTTCCCTTTCTGGGCAGGTTGCCTGGAGACAGGAGCATGGGTTACATGAAGCCTCAAGGATCAGAGGATGGGGACCTGGGCGGGAGAGGCTGTGGGGCCCCCTCCCCCTCTCTTGAATGGGAGCAGAAGGCTTAAGGGCTCCAGCTTTTTTGTGGACATTATTCCAACCTCCTTGCCCCCAAACTGTGGCCTGTGGCCTGAACCAGTTGTCATCCTGGAAAAGTAGAAAGGAGGTGGGTGAGGAAGAGGAGGGAGAACAGTGGCAGGTGAGGGCAAAGCAGGAGAGAGCCTGGGCTGGATTTGAATCTTGGTTTCTCACCAATTCTGTGACATAAAACAAGTGTTGTAACCTCTCTGAGCCTCAGTTTCCCTCTCTGTAAAATGGGGATATAATCGCACCAGGTTGGGCGCAGTGGCTCACGCCTGTAATCCCAGCACTTTGGGAGGCTGAGGCGGGTAGATCATGAGGTCAGGAGTTCAAGACCAGCCTGGCCAAGATGGTGAAACTCCGTCTCTACTAAAAACTACAAAAATTCACCAGGTGTGGTGGCAGGCGCCTGTAATCCCAGCTACTCCAGAGACTGAGGCGGGAGACTCGCTTGAACCTGGGTGGCAGAGATTGCAGTGAGCCGAGGTCACGCCATTGCACTCCAGCCTGGGCAACAGAGTAAGACTGTGTCTCAAAAAAAAATCGTAGCAAGTCATAGGGTTGTTCTGGGCATTACATACGAAGATGTCCCTCAAGAGATTCTTAGCACAGAGGAAGTGCTCAACACACAGTGGCTGTTTAAGAAACAAAACAAAACTAAAGGAAAAAGAGTCATGATTGTTACTAATAAAATCTCTTTCTGAGATACGTATTGTAAACAGTTCCCATTTTGCTGATGGGAAAACTGAGAGCTAAAGAAGTCAAATAAGTTGGTTGACTGGGGGTGAAGCCAGGTGACAGCTAAGGTCAGTCAGTGCTGGTTGCCGTGTTAGTGTTGCCTGTGTGGTGTGTGTACATAGGTGATGTGTGATGTGATGCACATGTGTGGGAGGTGGAAAGGGGGGCCAGGAAGAAAGAGGAAAATCCCAAACATGCTTTTCAGCCATGAATGGGCTGGAGAGGCTGAGGTCTCCAGGCCAGAGGGAGTGATGGAGGCTGTTGGATGTCCTGGTGTGAGATGGTAGCTTGGTTGATCCCTGAAGCTGGCACTAGGCTGGGGGCTCACCTCAACCTCTTTTCACCCCGTGGAAGGTTCTTACCAAGGTGCCTAAGAGGGGAGGCTTGCAAGGTAGATGGGACTTGATTGTAAGGATGACACTTGGCTGTTGTCCCGGGTAATAGGGAGCCTGGGCAGGGACATGGCATCACATTTCGGGTTAAGAGCTGCACCGGGAGAGGATGGAACCAAAGGCAGAAGGTGGGTAGGTTCTGTGCCACTGAGCCCCATGATTGTCCCCAGGGCTGGGGGACCTTGGCAGGCTTGGGGGAGGGATTTGAGCCTCTTGGGGCCTCCTTGCCTCTGTGCGGTTGCTGCATTGGAAGAGTGAAGATTTCTACCAGAACGGAAGCCCTCGAGGCAGGGGAAGCAGGGGCTGGGGACAACTGGAATCTTAGGCTGAAGAGGACCCTAGGCCCAAAAGATAATCCATGTGCATGGCGTGGCAGGCAAGGTAGAATGACAAAAGGCACCTTGTCTCCGTCGAAGACTTGCTTTATGCACCAACGCTTCTGTCCTTTTGAGAGTTGCAGCAGGCTGGGCATGGTGGCTCACACCTGTAATCCCAGCACTTTGGGAGGCCGAGGCGGGCAGATCACCTGAGGTCAGGAGTTCAAGACCAGCCTGGCCAATATGGTGAAACCCCATCTCTACCAAAAATACAAAAATTAGCTGGTGTGGTGGTGGGCACCTGTAATCCCAGCTACTCAGGGAGGCTGAGGCACGAGAATCGCTTGAACCTGGAAGGTGGAGGTTGCAGTGAGCCAAGATTGTGCCACTGCATTCCAGTCTGGGTGACAGAGTGAGACTCAGTCTCAAAAAAGAAAAAAAGAGTTTCAACAATTTGATTTTGTTCAAACCGCAGCTTTTCAACACCCCTGATCATTGTGTGCCTGGAGGGGTGTTAGCCAGGCCGACAGCAACATTGACTGTACTGGGAAGACCTTGAAGATAGGTCCCCCTTGCAGGGCACCGAGCCAAGTGATCTGCCACCCGGCTGGTAGCACAGGAGAAGTGAATGTTCCCAAGGCAGCCCCACTATGCATGTACTCTGGCAGCAGACCTTGAAATGGGCTTTAACCGGTGCTCACTTCCACAGGTCATTGAGGTGCCATGTCTAGGGGTCATTTTCTTCTTATTATTATTTTTTAAATTTTATTTATTTATTTCAGACAGATTCTCACTCTGTCACTCAGGCTGGAGTGCAGTGGTGCGATCTCTGCTCGCGGCAACCTCTGCCTCCCGGGTTCAAGTGATTCTCCGGCCTCAGTCTCTTGGGTAGCTGGGATTACAGGCATGCACCACCACACCTGGCTAATTTTTGTATTTTCAGTAGAGACAGGGTTTCAGTATGTTAAGATGGTGTTGAACTCCTCAAGCTGGTCTTAAACTCCTGGCCTCAAGCGATCCGCCCACCTCAGCCTCCCAAAGTGCAGAGCCACCGTGACTGGCCTAGGGGTCTTCTTAGCAGCGTGTCTGGAACAGAGGAATGCTGAACAGTCAGTTGCCTTAATACATCCCTCTGTGGGGCACTCTGGCTGGTGAGTGGGAGGGCTGATGTTGGCCTCCAGGTTTCCCTGGCTTTTGGCCTCAGCCTTTTGGCATGCGTTTGCTGGTTGCCTTCTGAGGGCAGAACTGAGATTCAGGGATGAACCAGTCACACTGGACTTGGGACAATAAGCCATTGCAGTAGAGTGTTTGGGGGCCCTCACCCAGCCTGGGAGGTGGGCCTAGGAAAGGCTTTGGGGTGGGGGGTGTCACACCCTCCAGAGGTCTTGCCTGGGAAGCCCGGGGTGCCTCCTGCCTTTCCAGGAGAACGGACCTTGTTTCCAAACCAGAGGCCACCCCCCGCCGCCTCCCTGGGAGTTGATCTGGCCACAGAGTGGGGCTTCAATGGTGAGAGCTGGGCAAGATGGATTGTTCCCTCCCGCATCCTGGGGAAGTGCCACCCGATAGCCCCTGCTGACCCTGGGTCACCCATGCTGCCTCTGTCCAGTGGGCCAGGGAGAAAATCATTAATGGGAGGCCGGCTTCTGGGGCAGGGCAGCTCCCCTCGGGGACCCGGGGGAAGGAGATTGGTTTGACCTCTGGTCGATAAGGTCTCCTGTGAGCAGGAGGAGAGTTGGAGGACAGGGAGGGGACGCCAGAGGCCTGCCCTTGGGGGAGGGGACAGGGCTAGCCACCTCCGGAAGTCATTCCAGGAAGGTCAAAGGCCACGGGTGGGGCGTCTTCCGGACAAATGTCCACCAGGTGTGGGCCTCAGGGGCACTGGAGTTCTTCTGTCCCTGAGCAGCAGGATGTGGAAGGAGGCGGGCCCCAGGTATCAGACCCGGGCTGCCAGTGGTGGAGTGGTGATGTGTGTGGCCACTGAGGGGAGGGGGAAGTGAAGAGGGGGCACACTTGGTGGGCCAGCAGGCCAGGCCCTACCTCACTGGACTGTGTGGTTTGGAGCAATGGACTTAACTTTTCTGGGCCATAGTGTCTGCATCCGTTCAGTGCGGGTGAAAAGCGTTCTCATGGTGCATGGTTGTCAGGACTATGAAAAGCAATAGCATCTTCCCACATGCTAATCTGGTTTGCAGGGCTTCACCTAGAGCCCCGTGAAAAACTCCCTTGTGTTCTCCCACTAGTTACCCCTAGTGAGCCAGGCACGGCTCTGAACGCTTAATATATGGCTTTATATATTTAATCTTTACAGCCACTCACGAGGAGGGTGCTGTTATCATCACCCTATTTTATAGGCGAGGAAACAGGCACTAGAGTTTAATAACTTGCATAAGGTTCTTTAGCTGGAGAGTGGCACACCTTGGGTTTTGAACCCAGGACCAGCTCCTGATGGCACTGGTGGGGCAGGCAGGGCCCTGCAAGGCAGTGGCCTGGGGCTGCCTGCAGGGGTGGGGCACACGAAACACAGTCTTTGGGGTCACAAGGCCTGGGGTTAATTCTGCGTTACTGCTCAGTTTCCTCATCCGTAATGTGGGATGATGCTTCCGCCCTGAGGACAATCGTGAAGGTTCAACAATGTGGTCCTGCTGACATACCTGCGGGCCCAGTCCAGGATCAGGAGATACATGCAGGTCTGCTTGGGGACAGAGATCCTACTGTAGCAAATGAAGGAAACACAGGCCTGCCCTTGGGAGCTCACAGCTGAGAGGCGAGACAGATGTTTTGGCAGCCAGGGTCCTAAGAGCTCTGCCATGGGCTGAGTGGGGCTGTGCCAGCGTGGGAATGGGGGTCCCTTGTGCCTAGCATCGTGATAGACTTTGTGGGCATGCAGGGGACAAACCTAGAATGGTGTCTGGGCTTCAGGAATGGCTCAGCCTTATGGCTGACATGGGATAGGACATGCATACAACCAGCAGGGTACAGGGGACCCTGCCCCAATGCTAAATGGCACAACAGGACTCCAGGCCTTTTCAACATTTGTTCATGCATCCATTCGAGAAGGGTTTGAGTTTCTACCGTGTTAGGTGCTGCGGATATAGTGGCAAATGAGAGACACTGCTCCAGCTTTCTCTTTTTCTCTCTCTCTCTCTCGTTTTTTTTTTTTTGATGGTGCTACCAGTCTACTGGGGCCAAAAGACAGAACCCAGATAAGTGCTGGAAAGAAGCACAAAGCATGGTGGGGGGAGGGAGAGTGTCAGAGCTGGAGGTGGCTTCAGAAAGGGGTCCAGGAAGGCCTGCATGAGGAGGTGACATTTGAGCAGAGACCCGAGTGAGCTCAAGGGGTTAGAATGTAAGGATCTGAGAAAGAGCATCAAAGCAGAGGGAAGAACAAGTACAAAGGCCCTGGGGCAGGAGTGTGCTTTGATTTTGGAATGCCCAGAGTCACGCCAAGGTGGCCAGTGGCCAGCGTGGCTGGTGGGGAGGGAGTGGTGGGAGAGGAAGGTGGAAAAGCATTCAGGGGCTCGCCTTGCAGGGCCTTGAGGCCTTGGAGGAGTCCTTCACCGCAGTGTGATGGGAAGCCCCGGAGAGTACGAAGAGGGGATTGGGTTTGGTAAAGAGAGACTACCAGAAGGCGAGAGTGGAAGCAGAAGGCCAGTGAGGAGGCAGGTGCACGTCGTCCCAATGAGAGGGGAAGGAAGATGAGCGCGGTGTGTGTTGGTGTAACCAGAGAAGGCTTCCTGAAGGATGTGGACAGGCACAAGCTAAGCCTCAAGGGAGCTGGAATTTTGGTGGCAGACGCAAAACAAAGGCTTCACCAGAGGAGTTAAGGATGTGGGCAAATGGTGTGGGAGCGAGCATGAGGACCCTTAGGGTGTGGGGAGGAGACCCCAGCATCAGCTGCAGTCACAGAGGACTTGGCCTGTTGGTTCCCCGGATGAGGCTCTCCAGGCCTTCCTCTTTCCCCATGGATGCAGCGTTCCGTCCCCTCTCGTTCCTCACCCATCTCCATATGGATTTGAGTACTTTTCTTCCCATTTGCTCACTTAGTCCTCACAGCTACCCCGGGATGGAATCAGGATAGGGGCTCTGCCCCACCACTTTACCGAGAATTGTTCTTGCTTTAACTGGGGGCTGTGGTGGAAAGAGAAGCTTTGTTGTCACATAGACCTAGGCCTGATTCTTAGCTTTGCCACTTTCTGGCTGGACCACCTTGGGCAACTTGCCTCACCTCTCAGAGCCCCTATTGCCTTGTCTTTGAATGGGGGTAGTGAGGGGGTGGTTATCAGTGTGTGCCACGGCCTGGCTCAGGGCCGGTGTAGACATGCCCTTGGTCTTTGTGGTGGGCGTGGCTGGCTCCTGCATGCAGTGGGTCTGGGACATCTGGGGTGGCTCATTATGTCCCTTTCCCTGCCCAGGTGCTGGTTGCCGAGGAGAACGTGGACTTCCGCATCCACGTGGAGAACCAGACGCGGGCTCGGGACGATGTGAGCCGTAAGCAGCTGCGGCTGTACCAGCTCTACAGCCGGACCAGTGGGAAACACATCCAGGTCCTGGGCCGCAGGATCAGTGCCCGCGGCGAGGATGGGGACAAGTATGGTATGTGCCAACCCTCTTCTCCTACCCCGTATACATGTCCTTCCTGGCCTCAGAGACCTCAAGTTCAAATGCCAGCTCTGCTGGTCCTGGCTGTGTGATCTTGGACCTGGCACTGATCCTTTCTGGGTCTGTTTCCTGATCTGTAAAATGGAAAATGGGAATGCAATAGTGAATCCCTGAGAGCATTGTCAGGCGTACTTACTGAAGATGTGAATGAGAAGTTCTTTGGCTGGTAAATACCCCCTAAGTGGCATTTGCTGTGGTATCAGTGGCTTGCCTGGGATGGCCTAAAGCAGGTGGCTGCTCCCATGCCACCACTCACCAGCCCCAGGTTCGGCCACTTCAAGGGGCAGGAGCCTCTAGGTGATGCTTTGTGGAAGCTGCTGGTGGTGGAAATTAGCCTAGTGTGTGTGTTATGTGCACGTGTGCATATGGGCGCTTTGAGCTTGAACCTGTGCACCTGTGATACGTGGCATGCGTAACACCTTGGGCCATGGTCCTGTTGACCTGCCCTTGACCCTGGAACTGCCCAACCCTCCTGGAGTACTTGGGAGCTCTTCCCACTCCTCTGCCTGTGCTGCCTCTGCAATGGCTGGGAGGAGTGAGACGTCTCAAGGCCCTGGTCCACAAAGGTGCTCAGCAGTGAGCGAAACAGGCAGCGCTCCGCCTTCCCAGAGCTTGGAGGGCATCTGGCCTAGACAGACACTGAGCAAATACCACACAGATTATTTATTTAAAATTGCCAGGCAGGAAAAGCGGAGACTGCTGCGAGGCCTCCTGGTCCTTGCCACTCACTGGGAAAGCACCTGCCCCCACCCATTCCTGCCTTCTCAGGCCCAGGTTCTGGGGATCTGGGGCTGTGGTCCTATGTGTGGGGACAAACCTGCCAGCCTGAGTGTTTTGGGGGTGATGCTCCGCCTGCCTGCCAGCCCTGCCCGTTGCAGTCAGGACATGACAACAAGACAAATAATTTCTTGGACCTTTTATCTTGGACACCATTTATTTTCCCTCAGCCCCAGGGCAGGACTGACCTCATAGTAGGGCCCAAGTGTGGCAGCTGCACCGTCACTGGGGGCTGGGCCAGGCCAGGCCAGGCTGGGTAGGGCTGGGCCACACTGGGCTTGTGCACCTCCGGACCAGCTGCCTCCCTTCTCCCCGACATCACTCTTCACCGCTTCTGCTCCCTTTCCACTCTCTTTCCCCTTCTTCCTTTCCCGGCTCTTCCCCGTTCCCTGTTTTGTTTCTGTCCACCTCTCTGTCCCCCTCCCCACCAGCTCTGCCTCCCTTCTTCGGACCACAGCTTCCCTCCTCCCCACCTCTCCCAGGCCCTCTGCTGGCCGCCTCTATGGGGCCTCCCATCCCTCGTGCCCCCCTCCACAGACGCCTGGCTGTGCTGGGCTGACCCAGGTGGTGGTTTTCCCTGGGATCTGCTGTCCAGTTGCTGCCAGAAGGGGCAGCTGGCTGGCCGTGGCGGGAGGAGGTGCCCTTCTGGGGAGTCCCCGGAGCTCTCATTGGCCCCTCCAGGCTGGGAGAGTACAGGGGGGTCAGACTCTGGTCTGAACCATCTGTCCACACCCTGAGACAGGAGGCGGGAGCTCGAGAGGGAGGGGAGCCCGGAAATGGCCGGCCCCTCACCCCAGAAGCAACTCGCCCTCTCATTCCTTCTGCCTGAACTGGGAACTCAGGGAATCTTTCCTGCTGTGTGACTTCAGACAAGCCCTTTGCCTTCTCTGGGCCTTGGTTTCTCTTCTGCACGATGCAATGGTTGGGCTAAAGCAGTGCTTCTTCTTCTTCTCTCTTTTTTTTTTTTTGAGACAGACTCTTGCTGTGTTGCCCAGGCTGGAGAGTGTAGTGGCATGATCTCAGCGCACTGCAACTTCTGCCTCCCGGGTTCAAGCGATTCTCCTGCCTCAGCCTCCCGAGAAGCTGGGACTACAGGCATCCGCCACCACGCCCAGCTAATTTTTGTAGTTTTAATAGAGACGGGGTTTCGCCGTGTTGGCCAGGGTGGTCTCGAACTCTTGACCTCAGGTGACCCACCCGCCTTGACCTCCCAAAGTGCTGGGATTACAGGCATGATCCGCCGCGCCCCGCCATGCTTCTTAAGTGTAACATGCGTGTGACCACAGAGGGATCCTGTCCAAATGCCCGTGTTGGTTCAGTGGGGCTCGGGGGCGGGGCCCGAGTTGCTGCATCTGACAAGCGCCTGGGTGGGGCCAGTGGGCGGCACTTCCAGGACCTAGGGACTAGGCCTTCTTGGCTTCTCTGCCAGCACCACACTTTCTAAGATTTTATGATCCTCTCTCAAGGAATATGTTTCTGTACTCCTCCCACCCGCCGACACCCAGGGCAGTGCAGGGCCTTGCTGCTGCTGCTCCATTTAAATGCCACATTAGAGACACAGATGAGGCCAAGGGACCCCAGCTGTGAGCCCGGGGAGAGGAAGTGAGACAATGGAGCCAACTGAGGCTTCCAATCTAGATCATCAATACAAATATTATTGGGAGGGTGATTTATGTGGCCAAGCCGGGGCAGGAGCGGGGGGCTGCCCTGCATTAGGGGCCCGCCTTCTCTCAGGGGAGGGCGGCCAGGGCGCCCAGGACAGTTCTGTTCAGGAACCTGCTCCCACTTAGAATGATGCAGTCTGACATGTACCACACACTTTGTCAGAATCGTGTGATTTGATAACATGCAGTCTCAGAGTCTCAGCAAACACCACGGATACATCCCTGTAAACACCTGGAATCTGGAATCACAGGGACACTCAGAAACTCAGATTTGCCTCTGTAAAGGCCAGAATCCGGAGGTGCCGGCTCTGTGGGTGGGCACGAGGGTCTGGGTGCCCTGCTCAGGGGCTCTTGGCCTGCTGCACAGCGGTGGGTGGTCCTTCAGTGAAATCTGCTTAGACGTCAGTGGGGCCTCCGCACCTTGGTATTCTGCAAGAGGGTCTTCCTGTGGCCCCCTAAAGCTTTCCCAGCACCGAAAAGCTTGAGGGGCTCAGAGAGTGGGCCGCTCCAGGAATAAGGACTTTCTCAGCCTTGCTTTGGGTTCTGGAGGGAGAGCGCAGCTGGCCAGAGGGCTGGAGACTTAGGTAGTTGAATATCTGGCAGGTGGGAGGTTGTGGGGGAGGGACACCCTGCCCACCTGGGATAATATCAGCCTCCCCTCTTCTTGCCCTTGGTGCTGGACACTGTGTCCTGCAGGCAGTTGCCAGTCAAAGAGCACCACTGGAATGAGAAGCAGGACACTGAGTTCCAGCCGCAGCTCTGCCGCTGAGCATCCTGCAGAGCTGGGGAAGAGCCTCCATGTCTGGGCTCAGTTTCTTTATCTGCCAAGTGGGGAGGAGAACGCCCCCTCCACCTGCCCTCAAGGTGGATGTTCCTAAGCCTGGGATGTGACCAGAGGGGGAGGCACCAATTCCTCAGAAGGAGGGGCCAGCTGAGCCCACACGCAGGGAGACTCCAGCATCGGGGAGTTTCTGGGGCAACTCTGCTTTTAAAGTTTATGAAACCTTATGATTGGATATTCCTGCCTGATTTTATTTGAAAAAAGATTTCTCGGAGAAAAAAAATGATTGAAAAAACCCATTTTGCCGTCGGCCAGCCTCCAGACTGACGTCACCCAGAATAACCCCGGGCAGGCCAGCACAGGGGCCCTGCTAGCCAGGGACATGGTATTTGGAGGACTGAGCTTGTCAACTCGGGAATCCAATGGGATTTGAATCTTGGCTCCACCACTTTCGAGTGGGAGACCGTGGATCTGAGTTAGCCTTTCTGATCCTGTTTCCTCTTCTACAAACAGGGAAATTGAAATGGGAGAATCTTTTGCCCAAAGATTATGTGATCATTAAACCAGTATTAATAATCACCACCTGACCTCCTTACTGTGGGTGTGTGGGGCGGTGGTGCTGTCGTGGGCTCGGGTGAGGAGCTGCCATCAGGTACTGGCTCCAGAGGCTTCCAGAAAGGACCTGAGGAAAGAAGAAGCGGTGCTCCTGTTTGCTCTCAGTGGGACCCTGGCAGGTTAGATGCAGGTAGAGGAGGCGTCCTCCAGTGATTCCCAGCAGCAAGGTCTGCCCCGATGAGGGAGGAGGGCCTTTGGCTCCCCTGATTGGGTGTGTCTCCCCTCACTCACTTCAACATAAATTACCAAGCACAAACACCAGGGGAGGGGGCTGCTGTGGTGAGTGACATGCCTTGTCCCAGTCATCAAGGAGCCTTTAGTCTAGGGCCCCCTGTTCCTTACTAGAGGCTGGCTTTGAGTAGGAAGAACCTAGGCTATGAACTTTCCACGTGACTGTGAGCCCACCCGTTCTCTCCCTCAGCCTCAGTTTCCCCACCTGTAATGTGGGTGGAGTAAAGAGTATGCAGCTGGTACTCTGCAGCTTCCTCCAGCTCAGGCATGGGGTGAGTCTGTGATTCCAGCTTCGCAGGGAGTCAGCGGCCCCAGTGCAGATGCTTCCCTGAGCCCCCGGGCTGGGTGCAGAGCCCTGGAGCCCCTGTGCTCGCCCTTGTCCCAACAAGGGTCCTGCTGTGGTGGAACCATCTGTTGACATGGCTGGTGCCCTGTGAGAATGTGAGCTCCTTGGAGGGAGTGACCTTGTCTTGCTCTTTGCCATGTCGCCATGTCCAGCACAAGGCCTGGCAGAGAGCAGGGCCCCTTTAAAGGCAGCCAGAAGGATGCATGAAATATGTACGGGCAATTCAAAGTGGAACCGGGGGCTGCCCTCAGTGGCTCACACAGGGAGGAAGGTGGGGGCTTCAGGGCTATTGCTGAGTTGGTGGTGAAGCTGGGAGGAGGTCCTCTCCTCCCTATTTCCCTCGTTCGGTAGTTGCCAGAGGTCCTTTGGACTGGTTGGGTGGCTGACGTAGCAGGGACCCCTAGTCTCAGAGTTGAGCCCCCATGGTCCATTTTCCACGCACATCCCAAAATGTGAGCGAGTTCCTCCACAGCGCAGAGGTGCTCGTCTCACTTAGATTAACACTCATGTCCTTGAGTCAGCTTGCAGGCCTGGTGTGCCTGGCTCCTGATTCTGTGGCAGCCTCAGGCTCTGCCTCAGCTCCTTGCTCACGTGGCCGCAGCCACAGCAGCCTTCCGGGCATCCTGTAAACGCCCTAGCGCTGTCCATCTGAGGGCCTCTGTATTTGCTGTCCTGAGAATGCTCTTCTCCCAGATATCCCCCTGGCCTGCTCCCTCACCCACTCAGGCTTCTGTACTATTGTCCCCTTATCAGAGAGTCCCCAGCTCTGTCCCCACTTCCTAGCACTTGTCACTATCTGACCTTCTGTTATATATTTAGTTACCCACTATCTGTCTCCCGTGTTTAGAGTGTAAACTCCTGGAGGGTGGAGGTTTTGTCTGTCTTCTTCACTTCTGCATCCCCAGTACACAGGGCCAACCACGAAGACGCTCTCAGTGTATGCTTGAGCAAGTGAATGTACGGTTGACGTCTGTGTGTGTCGGGGTGCGTGGCAGATATCATTTCCCCTGGCGCATTGGGGCAAAGGGGCTTCTTTCTGTTTGGCACAGATCTCAGTGCACAGTAGGTACTTGGCAAATCGGTGCTCCCTCCTTCCTTTCCCACCACCCTTCCTTTCTATCCAGCCAACCTTGCACTGTGCAATGGGGATAGGGCGATCATCAGACCCAGCTTTCTTCAGGAGCTCTCCCAGCTGGGAATGGAACTTCCTATCTCCACCTAAACCCCTGCCCCTCTGAGCTCATGTCCCACAACTTCTATCCCCAGGGAGGACCATCCACACCTCACCAACCCCCTGACTGACATGGCGGCACTAGAGCTACAGCTAAGGTTAAATAGAGCTCCCGATGAACCCTACTGATTTTTCCCCCTGACTTTCTGGTGTGTCCATATGGAGAAAGGGAACTGTGGGCACCTTTGAGAAAAGACCATATACAGCAGTCTGTGTGTGTGTGCATGGGTGTGTGTGTTACAGTGGACGGGGAAGCGACTCCAGCAAGGATACCTTCTCCTCCAACTCCGCCTCTCTCTCCTTCTCTCAAGACCTGGTCTGCCTTCAGTGGGGAAGGAGGGAGGGCTGACTCGGGGTGACCCCTCAGTGCTGTCTGTAGTGAGGATGGTTCTTCACTGGGGGAAGACGCCTGGAGAGCAGCCAGCAGCTGTGTCAGCACTGGGATCTTTGCAGTTGGTCAGCTACTGTCCAGCCCTCGCAGGGCCCCGGACCGGGGGCCCAGCCCCTCACTGGCTCCCAGCTCCCCTGCTGCTCTGGCGGGTCTCGGGGACTTTACCCCAGGCTTGGGGAAAACAAACTCACCCTCCAGCTTTGTTCCTTGGGTTCCGCCTCTTTGGGTCTTGTCCCCTGTGTCTGTGGGATTCAGCTCTGTCTCTGTGCTGTGTCTCTCTCCAGGCCTCTGGCTGCCTCTCTGAGTCTTTCCCTGCTGTTTCCCACCCTTCAAACCCAAAGTCTTCACAGCAAGGCCCGGATCACCCTCTGGGAAACCGGGCTGGGGAAGCACACTGGGATTAGTCAAGCAATCAATCAATCAGTCAATGCCACTTCCCCTTTCTGTCATCACCAGCCTGCGTAATGTCTGTTCCCACTGCCTGCGTCCCTCGGTCGGAATCTCCATCTGTCTCAAACTGGCTCTGGCCTTGCTCTGCCTGCGTTCAAATCCTGGTCCTCTGCATAACTCACTTAGTTTCTTCATCTGTAAAATGGAGTAATGGTTCCTATCTCATAGGGCTGTTGTGACGATCAAATGAGATATTCCACATTCACACTCTTTTTTTTTTTTTTTTTTTTAAGATGTAGTCTTGCCCTATAGCCCAGGCTGGAGTGCAGTGGTGCAATCTCGGCTCACTGCAACCTCCGCCTCCCAGGTTCAGGTGATTCTCCTGCCTTAGCCGCCTGAGTAGCTGGGATTACAGGCACGCGCCACCACGCCCAGCTAATTTTTGTATTTTTATTAGAGACAGGGTTTCACCACGTTGGTCAGGCTGGTCTCAAACTCCTGACCTCAGGTGATCTGCCTGCCTTGGCCTCCCAAAGTGCTGGGGTTTCAGGCTTGAGCCACCGCCCCACATTCACACTTAACATTGCCTGACACATGGTAGATGCTCAGATAACTAGTCACTGTTACCATCATTCTTTAGTCATTTTTGCTGCAGGCATTCAAGTGGGAAGAGACAACGTAAGTTTTTTGTAGAAAGTTTTCTCTCCAGCTCCCTTCCTGCGCTCTTTCCCCTTTGCTGCTCTCCTCTCTGGATGCTGGAGAAGGGAGCAGAGCCTTTGAGCCCTTTTTCTTTACACCACTCTCCTTGGCCCCAGCCCTGGGTGACCTCTGGGCTCCTGCTCTGTGCGGAGCCCTGGGGAGACAGGCTCTGTGGGCCCTCCTTCTCGGGCAGCTGTGGCCCGGGGCTTCCCTTTTTGTATTCCTCTTGTTTCATGCAGCCTGTTCTCCTCTTGATCAGCTCTGAAACCTGCCTTGCCTCTCTCTGGCTGTGGTCGCAGCCCAGCCCTGGGTGGTCCTGAGGGCTTCCCCCTCTCCCGATATCAAAGGTATCTTTCTCAGGGTGACCCTAGGGGCTCCCTCCTTCCTCAAAGTCATTTGGAAGTGGAGCTGAGGGAAGGTGGACATCCCCGTCCACTAACTGCTGCCCAAAGAAAGTGGGGCCAAAGAGAAGATCCTCCTGCCTCCTTCACTGTTCACTCACTCGCTCCTCAGGAAAGGGGCTGGGGCCTCTGAGAAGTGAGGGCTGGGGTAGACAGGCAAAGCCCGAGACTTCTGGGTCGGACTGCCTGGGCTGGGATCTCAGCTCTATCACTGTGTGACTGTGGGACTTGGTTTTCTCACCTGTAAATTGGGGATAATAACAATAGTTCAAATGTCCTAGGATGGTGGTAAGAATTAAATGAGATAATGCATGTAAGGTAGTTAGGACAATGCCCAGCGCATCATAAACTCTAAAGAAATGTCAGTTACTGATACTTTCCAGTGGGGCAGAACTGAAAGAGGCCTCAGAGGTTACCTAGATCTGCCCCAGAGAGGGAAAAGGTTTTCTGCTGTGTCACTGAGGCTGGTGATGGGTGGGTGGGAACCCATGGTTCCTGCAAGTGGCACCGAGAGTCACACCAGGAAGGTGCACAGTGGTGAAGCGCATTGACTGTGAAATCAGACACTGGACTCAGACCTTACCCTGCTCTTCCCAGCCATGTGAGTCAGGCAAGCCACTTCACCTCCCTGAATTTCGTTTTCATTAGCCAGTGAATGGTGTTAGTCATCTCCACACCACAAGGCTGTTGATGAGCTTATTAAAACTGGCTTGCCGGTCGGTCACTCTGAGCCAGGCATGGGATAGGCACTGGAAGTCAGAGTGGTGATAAGACACACAGGTTCTTGTCCTCGTGGAGCTTACTTTCTGCTGGGTGGAGACCGACAATAAAAATAAGAGTTTCGGAGAAGAGCTCTCAGGAAAATGGAGCAGGGGGATGGGGTAGGGCTGGGCTGGGGAGGGTGGTGCCAGCATTAGACATCATGGTCTGGGAAGGCCTCTCTGAGGGGCAATATTTGTGCCACAACCTAGGAGATGAGGAGCCACTCTGGAAGCTCTGGGCAAAGCAGCCTCCAGGCAGAGGAACGGCATGTGCAGGGGCCCTGTGGCAGGAGCATGCTTGGTGTGCTAGAGGGGAGCAACAAGGCAGGGAGGCGGGGCTGGCCCACAGGGGCCAGGCTGTGTGCCCTTTGTGGGTCCCAGTGAAGAGTTTACATGTTCTTCTATGTGGCTTGGGGATCCCTAGGAGGTCTTTAGCAGAGAAGGGACAAAATTAAATTGATATATTTTTTATTTTATTTTTTGAGGTGGAGTCTCACTCTGTCGCCCAGGCTGGAGTGCAATGGCATGATCTCTGCTCCCTGCAACCTCTGCCTCCTGGGTTCAAGTGATTCTCCTGCCTCAGCCTCCTGAGTAGCTGGGACTACAGGTGTGCACCACCAAGACCGGCTAATTTTTGTATTTTTTTTTCAGTAGAGATGGGGTTTCATCATGTTGGCCAGGCTGGGTTTGAACTTCTGACCTCAGGTGATCCACCCGCCTCGGCCTCCCAAAGTGCTAGGATTACAGGCATGAGCCACAGCGCCTCGCAAATTTATATTTTGAAAGGATTCCTCTGGCTGTGGTGTGGAGGAGAGGTGGATGGGGGTGAGAATGGCAAGGGGAGGGGGCTGTTGAATTGTGCAGGCTGCAGGGGACAGTGGCCCGGCCAGGGCCATGAGGAAGTCTGATGAGCAGGGTGAGATAATGTCATCAGCTCCTCTGCCTGGCCTGGTGCAGGCCCCTCGAATGGAGCTGTGCCTGAGCCCGGATGAGGTTTACAGCTCTTGAGAGCAGCATCCTGGGGGCTTGGGTCATGGGAGTGGGTGCGTGATGCTGAGGACCTGGCCTGGGTGGTGTCTCTCTCTTCTCCTTCTCCTGTCTCTCTCTCTGTCTCGTTTCCTCTCTCCCTCTCTCTCTCTCTCTGAGAACTGCTGCTGCTATTACTCCCCAAAGACTTTACATAATTCTGGCCCGGCTCCCTCCTCATGATGTCATGTGCTGAGTGGAGTCTAGGTCACTCCATCGCATGCTGCGGTCGGGGAGAGAACAGACTTCTGGCTCCCCTGGCATGACGGCCAGGCGCAGACCCTCCCCATGCTGGGGTGGGATGGTGAGGCTCGCGGTGGGGTGGAGGTGCAACCTCTGCCCCAGGCCCTTTGGACAGCTCAGGCAAAGGCCAAGACCAGGGCTTCCTTCCTTTGGTGGTGCTGGCTGGTGAGGAGTGGGGGTTGTGCTGGGAGGCCTGTCCCTCCAGAGCTGGGGCCTCTCCCCTGGAGCCCAGGCCCCAGTAGAAAGAGGCAGGCAGTCCTGAGGTCAGCCCCTGTTACCGGGCTGATGCTCTGAATCTAAGTTTCCTACACTGTAGAATGGGGACAAAGACACCCAATCTCATAGGGTTGGATGGTTCAGTGCGCTCTAAGGGGAGCATAGCAGGAACTGTTGCGAGGACAGAGGCCCAGGCATGTGCTGGGTAGGGCCGAGAGGGAGTCTCCCTCTTGGGCCTACTTGGGGTTATCTGGGCCCCAGCTCAGTGGCTTTACCTACTTCCTGCATCTCCCATCCCTGTCCCTCTGCTAGACCCCACTTCCTAATCTTACCAAGGAGAAGGAGAATAGGGTCGAGCCCCTCCCCCTTGCACAGGTAGGGAAACTGAGGCTCAGAGTGGGGTATGACTTGCTCAAGGTCACACAGCCTAGGATGGCAATGCCAGAAGGAAACTAGACTCGGTGAGCCCCAGCCCCAGGCATTTTCTGATGCATTTTACAGTGTGGGACACCTGCAGCCCTGAAGGATGCTGGGAAGGTCAGGTCATAACTCAAGACCTGGGGAAGGAAGCTCTGCTGCTCCTCCACCCTTGCAGACACCTCCGATTTCCTTCCACTATATTTTCGTTTTTCTTTTCTTTTGGGAAAACAGTTTGGTTTTGCAGTTTGTAGGAAAATTAACATTTATTGAGTTTTCTCTCCCTGACCTCTGAGAACAGAGTGCTAAGCTCTTCACAGTGTCATTTTGTATAATCCTCACAATAACTATGGAAGATTATACCCCCATTTTACAGGAGAAGAAACTGAGGCCCAGGGTCATACGGTTGGGGCCATGGATTCATATCCAGATTTGTGCACCCTAAAGCTCTCACCTTTCCCCCTCATCAGAAGCGCCTGAAATTGATGCCCCGATAACTCCTCACCCGCTGTGGGGCCTGAGCTTTGCGAAGAGATGGAGAAAGCAAGTTTCAGAGCTGCAGTGATGTTTGGCCCTGGGGAGGGAGTTCACAGACGAAATGACAGGGAGTTTGACTTAAGGGGAACAGGGAGGATGAGGGGCTTGTACCCACCGCCATCTCAGTGTTGGTAAATATCCCTGACTCAGTGTTGACTAGGGCTAGGGGGAGGTGGAGGGAAGAATGTGCCTCCCCTTGTTTCTAGAGTTACTAAATTCTTGTTAGATCTTTAAATTTTATGTAAATTCTTCTTTTTTTCCCTCTTGGAAAGGTGGGTATCGTATTTTAATTAGTAGTGGTGTCAAAGGAGGGCTAGATTAATTATTGGAAATCTCAAGTTCCAGATGGTTTTAATTTTCACAGCAGGGCACCAGGGTCTATATTTGTAATTTTTTTTATTGAAATCATACCTAGTGTATTTTAGGGGCACTGAGGTATACTCTTTGTGGCTCCAAGGATACTGTACTCAGGAATTTGGGGCTATGATTTTTGTTATGGAGAAGCAAATCCCTTGTCACTGAAATTAAACTTTTGTGGGTGAGGGAGGGGCAGGGGCTAGGAAGCAAGGGGTCAGGAGAAAGAGTGCATGAATTGGGAGGGGGGCGGTCACAGGCAAAGAAAGCAGGTGGTACTGGGGAGTCAGGCACAGGGGTTTAAGATCAGAGAGGAGAGAGAGCTAAGAGAGGGCGCGTGGCCTACCCAAAGTCACACAGCAGCCTACTGGGGAGAAAAATGTGGACTGGCAGAGGGAGAGGAAAATTCGATTTGGATACAGCACACCTAATCAAGGGACAGTCACTCTTTGCCTGCTTGATGTCCTTGTTCAGGCAGGGCTTTGGGGGATCAGCTCTGGACCCCTCATCCTGAGGGAGGCTCTGTGGAGCATGGATGATGTAGCATGGGGTCTCCCACCCTGGGGGGATCGCAGGGGGAATTGGGTCCTGATTGGAATTTCTGGGCTCCTGGGAGTTAATTACCCTTCAGCTTTGGTGGCCTCCATGGAAGGCAGTGGAATATCCTGCATACCCTTTCTCAGGGAGCTCGCATCTCACTCCCTGTGCCCTTCCTGCTATGAATAGCCAGGGTAAAGGTGCCAGGGGGCACTAGCAGGGGCTCCAGATGTTTGCTTTGCAGGAGGGGGCCATAGACCTAACTTTTGGAGGAAATAGCTTGACGTCCTGAAAGGCAGGGGAGGTGTGCGTGCACGTGCCTGCATCTGTGTCTATCTGTCCCCTTGGTCCCCTTAGCTACTTCTCTGTGGTTATTTGTATGGCATCTGTCCTGATTTGGGGAATGGGGTTATTTTTATGATTGTCTGTCTTGCTTTGGGTTTGGGGGATGGAGTTATTTGCACTGCCGCCTGTCCTGCTTGGGATAATGGCCTTTTCGTATGGCTGTCTGTCCTGCTTTGGGAAATGGGTTTTTTGCACGGCTCTTTGTCCTGTTTGGTGCAGTAGAGTTGAGGGGCTAGGGAAGGTGGGTGACGATGGGGAGAAGGGCACACTGGTGTTTAGCCACAAGGGCAGAACTCCCTTCTGGCTGGAGCCATCTGGATCCCAAGCGGAGCCAAGAGAGGCTGGAGGGAAGGGAACAGGTGATCTGCAGCTTCCATCTCCCCGCCTGAGGGGCAGGGACTGCTACTTCTCTGACTTCTCTGTGGTTATTTAGGCATCTGTCCTGTGGGACTTGTTAGGCCTCCCCATGCCTGATTTTGGGGGAGTGAGGGACCAAAGATAGGATCAGGGACCATGTCACTGAGCCTTTAGACCAAGCCATTGCCCCTGGTAATAAAATGTGTCTTGTTCTCCTTCTGCCTTTCGAAGCCCAGCTCCTAGTGGAGACAGACACCTTCGGTAGTCAAGTCCGGATCAAGGGCAAGGAGACGGAATTCTACCTGTGCATGAACCGCAAAGGCAAGCTGGTGGGGAAGGTGAGTGATGGTTTGGGATTCCTGGGAACGTGGGCTTCCCCTCTGGCAGCTCTGGGAGCTGGAACAATGTGTCCATGGCACTGTCAGCCCCAAGTGGAAAACAGGCCGTGTGTGTGCGTGTGTGTGTGTGTGTGTGTGAGTGTGTGTGTGTGAGAGAGAGAGAGAGACTGTAATCTCTTTCTTTCACCCCACCCCATCCCCCACTTCTCTTCCCCGGGCACTTGAGCTCACCAGGCTGAGGTATCCATGGCTATGACTTACGGTGCACACAGGGCCCTGGTTTCTGCTGCTGGGTGTGGAGCTCTGGCTTGCTTGGTAGTGGGAGGATCCTTGCGGGGCTCTGGGGCACCCCAGCTACCTGTCCCTGACTCTGGGAGCAAGGAACCAGCAGGCCAAGGGCTGTGACTGCAGCGATCGTTTTAACAATCGCCAGGGGCTTACAGCGCCGTCCTGCAGCAGTGGCCTCTGGAACCTGGCCGCCTTGTCAGCGCTGGGCCTCATGGTTCTAGCATTTCAGGAAGATTTTATTACTTTGAAACTGGCAAGAGAGCTGCATGTAACAAATTAGGGCGGAGGCAGGGGAGGGTGCAGGTCAGGGGGACCCTCAGGTTGGGGAGACCCACGTGTGTGGGGATCTGAGTCTCCAATGATGCTGCTTCTCAGCACCCCTGTTCATTTCCTGGATGCGCTTCTTTGCAGAAGTCACGAACTGGCTTCCTCTGGGTGTTCAAATGGAAGGTGTTATCCACAGGAGCTCTGTGGTAGGGTCAGGTTTTCTGTCCTCTTCTCTCTGGAGGGAGACTCCCATATCCAGCTTGGGTAACCAGGATTGAGGGGGTTCTGCCTGGATAGGTGGAGTAGGGTGGAGGGTAGGCCTGGATTCCAAGGGGGATGGGCTTGTGCTTGGGGGCAATGCCCTGGCTGATTATTTGCGGTTCATTACATCTTGTTGGGGATGGGGGAGATGACTTCAGTCTTGCTGAAGCTATGTTTTTAATTTTTTGAATTCTCCAAGTCTTATCCCTCCCCCCTCCCCCATACCCAAGAGGCTGGGGAGGATGTAACAGGCCAGGAATCTCAGTCAGGGCATTGTCGCATTATTTTGTTAATAATTACAGTCATAATAGCCTCCGCTAATTGAGCACCGACTTTCTGCCTGGCACTGAACTGAAACGCTCCCGGTGAATCCCAGGAGGCTGCCACCGCTACCATCCCCATTCCACAGATGAGGAAGCCGAGGCTCGGCCACGCCCGGGCACTTGTCCCAGGTCCCACACTAGAGCTCGACGGGATTCAAAGCCTGGTTTGGAAGGAAAAGATTCCAGCCGCACTGCCCACACCAACTGAGGCTTCTGAAACAGCAAAATAATAGTAATCCGCAGAGCGCGGCTCCGGGATGCCGAGGAGTGGTTTTAATTAGTGATTCACTTTCTGCCGTTGCAAGGCCGGCCGGCCGGCGAGGGGGGTCGGGGCCG
>NW_012103299.1:2665935-2687036 GCF_000951045.1 Mandrillus leucophaeus | reverse complement strand
CTCCCGCCCCGGCCTCCACGCCCGCCCCCATCCCTTGCTAGCCTCCTGTCTTCTGGGCCCACCCGGGGGACTCGAGGATGCCCCCAAATCCACCTGTCCAGGCTTGACCTCTGCCCCGCCCAGCGCCCTCTCACTCTCTGGCCCCCGAGGTAGGAATCTGGCTCCTGGGCTGCGGTCCTCGCCACAGCTTCCCTGCCCAGTCGGGCCTCAGGTCCTGGGAGTCCCCTCCTGTCCTAACCCCTGCCACGGCCTCCGTTCTGGCCTCCTACCATCCCGGAAATCGTTGCCCCAGCCGCCTGGTGTGTGGCTTCTGCACCTCCAGGCCTTTCCCTGCTGTCCACCTTCGGCTTTCTACAGCACATACGGCATTGGAGGGCAGCACATGGCCTGCCCTCCACCCCCACCCAGCTCCAAACCCATCCATGGGTGTTCCCACCTTGCTATGGGACACCAAAGGCCCCAGGGAGCCTCCCTGGGCACATGGATTCCTTATGCTCCAGATACGTGGCACTGAGCACCACTGTTCCATGGACCGGGTCTTTGGGCCCTCTGCGGGCCTGCCCTTCCCTCTGTCCACTTGCCCTGAGTCCTGGCTGGTCATTCCCGGACCCCTCCGTCAGCCCACCCACCCCGGAGCCCCACAGGCCCTCGCGCAGCCCCGTGCTGCCTGTCTGCTGACCTGGGTTATCACTGTTTGTCTTCCTGCCTGCATCCTCTGTCACACTGGAAGCTCCCTGAGGGCCGATTCTGCATCCATTCATTTGAGATCTGTGTACCTGGCCAAAGGGCTCTGAGGGCACCAAAGAATTAGAAACATGTTTCCTGCTGTCTGTGGATTGACTCTTAAGCTACAGCCTGAATTATCCACATCAACCCAAGGGAGTGTAAGCCCCCTGGCCTTGCTGAGCCTCAGCGTCCTCATCTATAAAATGGGAATGATAATCCAGACACTTAGTAGGCGAGTAGGCACTTGCTAAGTGTTCGTCCCTTTCCCCTTTGGAGCCGGGTCACCAGGTCACTTCTTCACCTGTGGGAATGCCTGGTCTCAGCTCCAGTGCCGACTCCTTTGGAGTGGCTCAGTGGGGCAGCTTCCTTGGGCCATCTGTGTGCCAACCCTGCACATCTCTGGCCACAGCAAGGGTCCCTGCATCAAGCCCTTGACAGAGCTTTCCAGAGGTTGCAGGCCCTTGCTGGAGTTACTCTTTCTGCTGCGTTGTACTAATCAGATGCCAGCTCTGTCCCAGCCCCTGCATGCTCAGGCGGCCCCCCTTCTCCTTGCTACCCCTCTGGAACCCATGTCACCTGGCCCAGGAGGTGGCGCTTCCTTTCATTTTGTAAACAGTGGTTGAGTGTCTAGCATGATGTGCTAGGCGTTTTTTTTTCCCATCTCTGGAGATGCAACCCAGATTGTATTTTTCTCATCTGCCACCACCTGTTGCAATCACTGATGAGTCCTTTTTGGGGCAACATAGAGCCACAGACCTTTTCAGGTCAGGGGAGTGCTCTGCCCACCAGCACACCTTCCTTAAGATGACTTTGGCTGCAAATGGCTGAAACTTAATCTAAAATGCCTTAAGCAAAAAGGGAATACGGGGCTTATATAGCAAACAACAACAACAACAAAAAACAGCAGTCCAGGGGGTAGTTCTAGTTTCAGGTAAGATTGGATCTAGGGGCCAGAGGAGGTCATCAGGATTCCATCTTCAGATCAAATCGAAGGACTAGGGCTGCAGTTTGGGAAGTGAGAGGTGGGAGGTGGTAGTAGGAAAGAGATCAAGTTCTGCTACATCATCAGGGTTCTGGGATGGAATATTCACTTACTCTCTACACACTGATGCTTCTTCCTTGCCTGAACTAATCGTGTCAGAGTTTCCGGGGGCCAGGCCCAAGCATAGGTGTTTTTGGAATCTGCTGTGGCGAGCAGGGTCATAGAGGTAGCCAGGGGCGGAGGCAAGTGTCAAGCCCAGGTGTAGCGTGCTGTTAGGTGCTTATCCATTTTTGCCGGAGGTCATGGAGGGGAACTTGTGATCATCATAGCCCCAGGCTGGTTCCCAAGATTTGTGAATTTCAGCCAAAGCCATTCAACCCTTTTAAGTGAACCCAGGCATGCACTGAGCCCGTGTGTCTGGCACTGGGTAGCTCCTTGTACATCCAAAACCTCGCTTTGTGCCAATAGTGGCTATGTAGGCCTGGGAGAGGTGAGATATTTTGATGGGCAGCACCTGCTCCTCCCCACCCTTTCCCCTTGCAGACCTCTCCGGAACTGGGCAGAGGAGAAGTGAGCTGCAGTGGCTAGGGCAAGTTCAAATCCCAGCTCTGCCACTTACAAGCTCCATGACTTTGGGCAAAACAATTTGCTTCTGAGCTCTGCTTTCTTCTACCAAGCAGAGTCGAAGAAGAGGATGAAATGCAGTAATGGAAGTAGCAATGTTTGGCCTGTAGTTGGCAATCAATAAATGATTAATGAATGAGTAGGGAGACCAAGTGGGCTAGACAATTTCTAGGGCTTAGCTTGCTTTGTCTCCCTAATCAGTGTGTCCCAGGAGGGACCTCTCATAGCTTGTGATTGTCTGTGGGACATTTATAACAAATCCAGGAGGGAGAGTCTGTCTTCTTCAGGAGGAAACCCCTTTCATGTATCATCCCACGGTTTCCATCCTCGTGAAAATGCGTTCAACCCCAAATGCTCGGGGCACCTCTGTCTTGAGCTAAGGCCTGTGCTCAGCAACAAGGGAACTGAGAAGCAGCCCTGACCTCAGCAGGCACTTGGGCTAATGCGGAGGCGGGCAGATACGGAATTTCTCTGTTGGGGTGTGGGGAGAAGGAATAGGGTTCAGAAGATGGAGTACGTGAGCCCAATAAGACTTGACACTTGAATGGAGTCTTGAATGAGGAAGAGGAATTGCCCAGGGAGATAAAGGGCAGTCCTAGAAGGCTTCCCAGAGGAGGCAGTTTTTGAGCTGAGCCTGGAGGGATGAAAGCCATTTTCCAGGCAGTGGCAGGTATTCTAGGATGGGGAAACATCATGGTGTAGCCTTTGGTCTGTTTGCTCCTACTCTTTAGTTGAGACCAGGCA
This sequence comes from Mandrillus leucophaeus, assembly GCF_000951045.1. Taxonomy (NCBI): domain Eukaryota; kingdom Metazoa; phylum Chordata; class Mammalia; order Primates; family Cercopithecidae; genus Mandrillus; species Mandrillus leucophaeus. The sequence continues at coordinate 2,683,960 of NW_012103299.1, read as the reverse complement.
AAGAACCTGGATTCAGGTTAGACAGGCAGCATCCAGAATTTTCCATGGGGTACCCAGAGCCCAGGGACGACTCCTCTCCACCTGCCTTGCACGCTTACCCTGGCTTTCCTCACAATAGATCTTTGCTGCTCACGCCACCCATACTGTCCTCTGGGTTCCACGTTTGTGTCCCAGGCCTGCCCCTGCCTGTTCTGCAGCCTCCTCGAAAGATCTCATCCTCCAGAGTGTTTTCTTACCCTGCCTGTCCCTTCTGCAAAGTTCAGCACTTTGTCTGGAGGGCCCAAGCTTGCCCTCTGCTCAAAGGTGAGCGTTCCTGGAAGCTCCAGCCTGTTTTCCACTTCAAACAAAAGGCTGGAACTCGCACCTCAGTCTCCACACACAGCCAGACCGCTGGGCTTCCAGCTTGGCTGGGCATCCGTCCGGAACGAGGAGTGGGCCTGGCCTACATTTGGAGATGTTAGTTGGAAACTCGAGTGCTGCTAATTCAGGCCTTCCAACTTTGTGTGTTTCCCACTCTTCCCCATCGAACAATTCGGCTGTCTCAGAGAGGAGACTAAAACCCTGCCTCCCCACCGCCCCCTGCCCAGATCAGATCCAAGAGCGCCCTGTCAGGAGCAGCTGCCCTTCAGGAATAATCTAGTACTGTGTGTCAGATTCATTTATAAGCCTCACTCCTGCGGTGTCTCTACATGCAGAAGTCATTGTTCCCATTAGGTAGGTGAGGAATTGGAGGTTTACAGAGTGGGACTGACTGGCCTGAGGTTACACAAGGGAAGTGTTAGAGGTCATTTGTTTTCTGACTCCAGATCTAGTGCTCCTTGCCCAGCATACCCAGGCTCCCAAGGGATTTCACACATCGGCCCAGGAGCCTGAGATCCCACAACCGATGGCACAGTTTGGAGTTTGGCCATGTGAAATCTCTTGTTGTTGGAGGCCCCCGCCTTACTTCATACCAAGTATTAAGATGCACCACATCCTACATGATGTGTAATTTATATTTATCTAGATCACAGTGGAGCTGAGTTACAGCTGAGTTGCTGATTTAATGTCGGGTTTTATGCAAATCTATCAGGACTCATTTCTGTTGTACGCGATAGAACACAGTATCATCACCTGGTTTAAAGGAAACGAGCCATTATTGGCTCACATAACCGTGAGGTAACTTGAGCTTCAGACGTGGCTGGATCTAGAGCCCAAATGATGCCACCTAGAGCCCAAATGATGTGACCAGTATGTAGTTTATCTCCTTCTCCCCTCCTTGGCTTTGCTTTATCTGTGCTGGCTTCACTGTCAGACAGGATCTCCCCCCATGGTGATAAAGTGGCTGCCTCTGCTTCAGCCTTACAAACTCCTCCAGTTTAAATCCACCTATGTTTGGGGTTGCCTAGAAAAGGTCTCAAGGAACACTCTGATTGGATGGCTTGGGTCACTTGCTCACCTGTGAGCCAATCATTGAGGCCAAAGGGAAAATAGTGTATGGATATCTTGCTCTGGTAGGGATAAGGTGGAGCCCCTGGTCTACGAGGGTGGAGAGGGGGAAGAAGGAATAGATTTCTTTCTTTTTTTTTTTTTTTTTTGAGATGGAGTTTCGCTCTTATTGCCTAGGCTGGAGTGCAATGGCACGATCTCAGCTCACCGCAACCTCTGCCTCCCGGGTTCAAGAGATTCTCCTACCTCAGCCTCCCGAGTAGCTGGGATTACAGGCATGCACCACCACGCCCAGCTAATTTTTGTATTTTTAGTAGAGACAGGATTTCTTCATGTTGGTCAGGCTGGTCTCAAACTCCCAACCTCAGGTGATCCACCCGCCTTGGCCTCCCAAAGTGCTGGGATTACAGGCGTGAACCACTGCGCCCAGCCAGGAATAGATTTCTGAATGACAGTGGGAGTCTGTTACCTAATTGGAGGGTGGGGGAAAGATGCAGGAGTCAGTAACAAAAGTTTACTCCACACATCCAGGAAGTGAAGGCTGTCTCTCCTGTGCTGCCCCAGCCACAGCCTCCTGCCCATGCCCCTTGTACCTACTGTCCCCTTTCTCTCCTCCTAACAAAGAGTCTTCACTTGGCCAAACTAGAGTCAGGCTCTTGAACCTTCTCTTAGGCCCATCTGTGCGCTTCTTTGTAAAATCCAGTTTTAGCAAGAGCTGTGATAAGTCATTTTAGCAAGAACCCCCCACTCTTGATATATGATCAGGGTCCTCATCCTCCTCCATCACCCAGGTGATGTCTGGTCACCCTGGCCTGTCCTCAGCAAAAACCCTGTTAGGTGGCTTTAGCCAGAATCCCCCACACCCTCGATGTTTTCTCTTAGTCATTTTCTACTCTGCTCCTTGGTTATAAACCTCCACCTGCCTGTGCTGTATTCAGAGTTGAGCTCAATCTCTCTCCCCCTCTGCAAAACCTCCTTACAGTTGTCCCTACAAGGATCTCAATGGTCCTGAAAAAAACCTTCCTCACTGTGCTTTAGCGAGCATCACTGAGTCATTTTTTTTCTTGAATACTCCCCCTCTCTCCCCTGCAGCCCGATGGCACCAGCAAGGAGTGTGTGTTCATCGAGAAGGTTCTGGAGAACAACTACACGGCCCTGATGTCGGCGAAGTACTCCGGCTGGTACGTGGGCTTCACCAAGAAGGGGCGGCCGCGGAAAGGTCCCAAGACCCGGGAGAACCAGCAGGACGTGCATTTCATGAAGCGCTACCCCAAGGGGCAGCCGGAGCTTCAGAAGCCCTTCAAGTACACGACGGTGACCAAGAGGTCCCGTCGGATCCGGCCCACACACCCCGCCTAGGCCACCCCGCCGCGGCCCCTCAGGTCGCCCTGGCCACACTCACACTCCCAGAGAACTGCATCAGAGGAATATTTTTACATGAAAAATAAGGAAGAAGCTCTATTTTTGTACATTGTGTTTAAAAGAAGACAAAAACTGAACCAAAACTCTTGGGGGGAGGGGTGATAAGGATTTTATTGTTGACTTGAAACCCCCCGATGACAAAAGACTCATGCAAAGGGACTGTAGTCAACCCACAGGTGCTTGTCTCTCTCTAGGAACAGACAACTCTAAACTCGTCCCCAGAGGAGGACTTGAATGAGGAAACTGACACTTCGAGAAACCAAAGTCCTTTTTCCCAAAGGTTCTGAAAGGAAAAAAAAAACAAAAAGAAAAACAAAGAGAAAGTAGTACTCTGCCCACCAACAAACTCCCCCGAACTTTCCCAATCCTCTATCCCTGCCCCAAACTCCAACAAAAATCGCTCTCTGGTTTGCAGTCATTTATTTATTGTCCGCTGCAAGCTGCCCCAGACACCGCGCAGGGAAGGCGTGCCCCTGGGAATTCTCCGCGCCTCGACCTCCCGACGACAGACGCCTCGTCCAATCATGGTGACCCTGCCTTGCTCGCAGTTCTGGAGGATGCTGCTATCGACCTTCCGTGACTCACGTGACCTAGTACACCAATGATAAGGGAATATTTTAAAACCAGCTATATTATATATATTATATATATATAAGCTATTTATTTCACCTCTCTGTATATTGCAGTTTCATGAACCAAGTATTACTGCCTCAACAATTAAAAACAACAGACAAATTATTTAAAAAACCATGAGGCGAGTGGTGGCTGGTGGCAGGGCGGGGGCAGGGTGGCCTCTGTGTCTCATGCTTTCTGGTCGATCTGTGGTCTTTGCACGGAGAGCTAGGGCCTTGCACATTCATTCATTCATTCATTCATTCATTCATTCTTTGAATTCAACATTACTCTACACCAGGCACCGAGAAGGCAGCCTTAGAACAGATGGGAATCCTTGCTTTCAGGAAGATTCCATTCTAATGGGTCATTGATTCAGTGGCCGCTTCAGTCATTTGTTCATATGCATTGACTCATACCTCTCATGTGCCAAGGCTCGATTCCAGACCCTGGGGATTTATCAAAGAACGTGGAAAAAAATCCCGGCCCTCAGGGAACTTCACTTCTAGTAATTCATTGATTCATTGCTTCATTCACTCATTTATTGATGGATTCATCCATTCAATATATATTTCTTAGACACTTAGTAAGTGCCGGGCACTCTTCTAGGTACTGGAAATTCATCAAAGAATAAAACAGACAAGAAATCGTGCCTCTCAGAGCTCGAGTCTAGGGATTAATTGATTGAATCACTTGTGTCTTCCCCATCAGTGTTTTGCCAGGCACAGGTTGAACAAGGGAATATGGTGGGAGGATCTAGGTCAGTTTGGGACCTGGCGTGTCTCTCCTCAAACTCCCAGGGGCTGGAGTTTGAGGAATCTGGTGATGTTACCTTCCAAGAACCCATCCTTCAAGGTCTTATTTCCCAGGGCCTGTCCCAGGATGTCAGGGAGAGGCCAGGTTAGTCTCGGGATTGAGGGAGATTGAAGGTTAGTGAGTCCTCTGCCCTGAGATTTGGGCTGTGTGAGCAGTCAGGCTTAGAGTGGGGGACTGTTTCTGTTTTTCCCCTCTCCATGGCCTCCAACCTAAGTGTCTTCGTAGGGGAAACCATATATTCCTGGTGGGGCAGGAGATAGCCTGAGGCAGAAGGCACCTCTGCTGCTGGGGTCCTGTGGCTGTCACCTGCCTGCCTTGAAAACTCCCCCTCCAGGGCTGGTCGGGAGAGGTCCCCCTGAGACCCTGAGGAGAGGTGGGGGCAGAGGCAGTGGGAAGGGGTAGGAGTGTCTGCTCTGCAGGTTCCTAGCCGGGGTTGGCATTCCACTTCTTCCGAGCATAGCTCTTGGTCTTGCCTCGCTCTCTGCGTCATGAAGCCTTATCGCTTCACCCCGGGCCCTGTCCTGCATGTCTGTGGCTCGCCCTCCTGCCCGTCACAGCACATTTCTGTAGAGTTTTGTGAAGCTCTTTAGCTGCACATCTCATGGTGTTCTCAGGATGCCATTATTATCCCCATTTTATAGATGAGGAGAACTGAGGCTCAATAACACTACGCCGCTTCTCCACGATCACAGAACGAGAAAGCGGAAGCGGGTGGGCCTGTGTCCAGATCTTAACCTCTCTGGGATGGTGGCGGCTGCCACTTGGAAAGTGTCTAACATCATCGGAACCCCTGCTGGGGGCTTCAGTAGGTGCGCTGCCTGGGTATCCATCAGACAACTCTGTGTAGGAGGTGGGTATCCCTGTATCCCTGCATGAGAGGTGGGCACCCCTGCTTCCACACTGGACAGAGACTCCAAGACAGTATCAGCCTGCCCCAGGCCTCACAGTGAACAGGCGACAGCCTGAGACTCTGGCTGGTCACAGTGATTCACGTTGTCCTCGATGGAGCACCTGTTACATGTCAGCTGCGTTCACTCTTCCTGTATCATTTTATTTAATGGAAACAATAATCCTAAGAGATGGGTGTTTGCTAGAAAATTGTGGAGCCAGAATGCAAGCAGTCATCTGCTCATTCATCCAAAAAATATTTATTGGCTTTACGCTGTGCCTGACACCGTCCCAGGGGCTGGAGATACAGCAGTGAACTGCACAGAGCCCTCCCTGGTCCTCATGGGGCTTCCAGTCTATTAGGGAAGGTCAATAATAAAACAAATAGACACAAAATATAACGCCAGGGAGTGGCAAATCGTAAGAAAAAATAAAACGTGGTGAGGGCATAGAGGATGCTATTTTAGATGGGGTAGTCAGGGAAGCTTCTGGAGGGGGGATATTTGAGCAGGAAGGAAGCGAGGGAAGCGTGTTCCACAGACAGTACCACAGCCTGGAGGGTTGTGATGAAGAGGGGCCAGAACGGCTGGAGCAGAGTGGGTGGGGTTGAGGGGAGGGGGCAGATCAAGATCACGACCTGAGCTTCTACTTGGAGATGAGGAGCCACACGTGATGTGCCTTACACCTAAAGGGATTGCTCTGGCTATCGTGTGGAGGAGGCTGGGCAGCACCTGGCCCGGCTGGCTGCGCAGCGCCATAGCCTGGGCTCTCACTCTGACCCGACGCTGCCTCCTGCCGCTGGCTTTGATGCACCCCTGCCCCCAGCACAGCCCAGGCCTCTGTCCTGGGTCTGCAGGCTGCTCGCACCTCCTGCACCAAAGACCTTGCCTTTGCTCCATCCCTGGCGGCAGTGGGACCAGCGTTCTTTCCTTGTCCTGCCTTTTAGCATCCCTGCCATTGGAAGATGTGGGCCCAGCTTTTGTTTCCTCTAGACAGAACTTTCTGGACATTTCCTGAGCTATGAGTATGTTGATGATAAGCACAGTGGTCTGGGGGCACGTTTCCCAGCCACGGATGCTGTCTCCTTAGGCACGCTTGCTTGAGGCAGGAGGCTGGCGAGGGTTGCCATAGTCCAGCTGGGTAGGAACCCCAGGGATAACAGCTATGACTTTTGGAACATCTACTGTGTACCAAGCACAATCCTACTGGGCCCACCCCACCAACCTTTGAGGTGGGCATTTTTAACCCCACTTTATAGAGCAGGCTCAGAGAGGTAGAGTCACTTGCTTGAAGTCACACAGCTAATAAATAGAGGAGCTGGGGTTTAAAGCCAGGCCCTTCTGTCTCTAGAGCTCTAACTTGATCCAAGTCCAGATGCTTGGAGCTCTTGGCATCTGTCCAGGTTCCAGTCTTTTTCCCTTGACCCCTGATTCTGCCTTGGCATCCATCATTTCCCAACCCACCAGAGGGTGGAGGCAGGCATAGACCACATGCTCAGGTGCCGACGGCAGCCCTTCTCCCACCCTCCACACCCTCCCCAGGATATTTCTGTCATGGGGACCACAGAGACATGGGACCTGGAGTGCTTCAGTTTGCCTTTGACGTGGCCACTTTGCCAGCTGTGTGACCTTGGGCAAGGCACGTCTTTTCTGTGAGTGGTGTCTCTCATCATCCCAGTCGATTCTACCTTGTGGGGCTAATGTAATGCTCCAGAGAGAGCAGAGCAAACACCTGGGGACGATTCCTGCCCCAGAAGAGGGGAGAGGACCCAGGCAAGGGGCTTTATCCTCTCAGGCTTCTCTCTCCATCTCATTGCTTTAGAGAGGAGGGAGCCGAGACCCACAGAGAGGAAGCGAATTCCTCCAGGTCCCCCAGTGAGTCAATGACAGAGCCCATTAGATGACCAATTCATAGGAATGATAGTGGGTGGGGTGAGTCGGGGGTCCCTTCAGTGGCCAGCCAGGCCCTTCTCGCCCTTCCCAAATTTGCAGCAGAGGGCAGTGGGGAGAGGCCCTCACCATCCACCCCGCCAGCCCTATAATGGTGCAGGAGGTGAGTGAAGATTGAACCTTGCCCTAGCATTTCAAGGGGCAGGCAGGCAAGTATGGTGGCGAAGGGCCCCTGAATCTGGGACAGAAGTGGATTTGGGGACAAGGGCACTCTCCCCACCTCCCCGACCCTATGCGTTGTTTGGACCCAGAGTCCTCTCCCTATGGCCACCCCTTGCCCTCCTGCTTTATAGCCCCCTTGATGTGCACACATCCAGCTTCTAGTGGATGGTTCCTGGGGCAGAGGAAGCTCTTTGCTCTCTTTTCTTTTCTTTTTTTTTTTTTGAGACGTAGTCTCACTCTGTAGCCCAGGCTGGCGTGCAGTGGTACGATCTTGGCTCACTGCAACCTCCGCCTCCTGGGTTCAAGCGATTCTCCTGCCTCAGTCTACCGGGTAGCTGGGACTATAGGCGCATGCCACCACGCCCAGCTAATTTTTGTATTTTTAGTACAGATGGGGTTTCACCATGTTGGCCAGGATGGCCTCCATCTCTTGACCTCGTGATCTGCCTGCCTTGGCCTCCCAAAGTGCTGGGATTACAGGCGCGAGCCACCGTGCTTGGCCAGCTCTTGCTCTCTTAGTTGTTACTCTGATCTCATTTGATTGACACAAGAACCTAGCAAGATAGATGTTAGGATGTAAATTTTGGAGATGGGAAAACTGAGGCCCTTAGAGAATGTAATTGGCCCAGGTTCCACGGTAGAAAGTGACTGAGCTGAGATTTGAACCCAGACCTCCCCGTTTCCATTTTTCACCTTCCCAGCGTTCTTCTCCATCCCTGCCTTTGCTGGGGGTGGAGTGGGGGAATAAAGCTCCAAAACTGAGGGCCAGAGAAGCAAGTGGCCCTACCAGGGTGGGTGGGGAGGCCTTTCCCCTGACGAGTGGGAGAGGCTGTGTTTTGGGAGTATATTGCCAGTGCCAGCCAGGTGAGTTACAGGTGTGGGAAGGCACAGCCCCAGGCTGTCTGTGGGACATTGAGGGGATGCCCTCCTGCCTGCCTGCCCAGCTGGAGCCTAACAAGGCCAGGCTGGGATGGCCCCGGGCTTGAAAGCCCCATAAATGGGGCAGAACCCTCCCTCCACAGCAGCAGGATTGGGGCTCCCAAAGAACAATAGTGAATTAGGTGCCAAAGATGTGAAGGCTGCTCCCCGAACATGCAATTAGCTTGCAGGTCTGTTACAAACATTAGGCAGTCGAATTGGGGACCAGATGGCGGCAAGGCTCACCCTTGCTGTCCCAAGACGGCCTGGCTTCCTGGCTGAGGTTTCCAGCTCTGGCAAGGAGGGAAGGTGGCAGGTAGCCCCGGTGTGTGACCCCCTGCAGAGCAAGCAGCCATTAATCAGGCATCCCCTCCCGTCCCTGGGGCAGCTTCACGACCCAATTAGCACTTGCTAGAATTTCTGCGCTGCTCTTCAGTCTCCCAGGCTGACCGCTGCAGCTGCAGGCCCCGTGTCATCCACCCTCTGGGGTGGGTTGGAGGTGCAGCCGATTTAAAAAGACTGTCACAGACCCTCAGTCTCTTTCCAGTACCAGCTTGGCGGGGGCCTTCCCCCAATTCTCTCACTTAATTCCCACCACAATCCTCCTGGATACTTATTTTTAATCTGCTTCCTACCGATGAGGAAACCGGCAAACAGAAGGGAGGTCACTTGCTCACGCCATCTGTGTGACTCCCCATATCCCGCGCGTGACTATTACGACATGGAACAGCCAATCACCATGGAACCAATCACCACACCCAGGAGCTGGTGTGACTCCTGTCTTGCATAAGGACGGAAGATCCGAGAGGCAAGGTGACTTGCTCAAAGTCACAGTTATTAAGCGGTGAAGCCATGTCTACCAGGTTCCGGAACCTGCTTCTTCTCCCCTTCTGCACCTTCACTCCTGTTCCTCTGCTATTCAGCACTCTTTTGGCTGCAAGTGACAGAAACACATGAAAACCGACTTAAACCAATAAGGACATGTATTGGCTTATGGAACAGAAAAGTGCACAGTCCTCCGGCTTCAGGCAAAGCTGGATCCAGGTGCTCACTCTCCTCTCCTTGCTTTCTGCTGTATTGGCTTTATCCTCAGGAAGGCTTTCCCTGCTGTTCTAGGCTCACTAATAACTTCAGCAGAAAGAGAACATATCTTTCCCAGAGGCTCCAGTAAAAGTCCCCGGGTGGACTCTGATTGGCTTAACCCGCTCTCTTGAGTACTCTTACGTCAGTCACTGGGATGAGGGAGACAGAACAGTTTAATTGTCCAGGCCTAGGACATGGGCCAGTCCCTGGAGCCGGGCTGGGGAAGGGATAAGCCAATTTTACCCAACTCTAAGGTCTGAAAGTGGGAGCGGGTGGCTTCCGCTAGGAATATGGAAGTGTCGTTACCGGAAGAAGGGGTGATCACAAAAGCAAGAGAGGTCTATACCAGAGGTTCTCACTCGAATGTGCATCAGTCCCCAGGAGAGCTCGAGAACACACAGATTGCGGGGGCCCACCCCTACAACTTCTGCTTAAATACCTAGGGTAGACCCGAGAATTTGCATTTCTAGCAAGTTCTCGAAAGATCCTGATGTTGCTGGTCTGGGACCACATTTTGAGAACCACTGTTCTGTGCCCTTCTTTTACACGCATGCTCCCGCCTTCTTTGTACAGTATCGCCATACAAGGGTGTGTTCTAGTCCCAGGCCAAGAGGCACATGGATACTGTCATCTTAGGGAATCCGTGTACATATTCCAAGAGCTCCTTCCTAACCCATCTGCTGCAGAACGCCCCTCTGACTGCATGTGTTTCCTCTTCCCACCCACTTTGCACAATACTCTGCTGCATTTTACAATGGAAAGGTACACCTCTTACTGGCCCCGCATTTCACTGTGTGTGTTCCCTTGGGGGTAGAAAACTCCAGACTATGGAATACAGGGCCCATCTCAGTGTGGGGAGCTCCCTTGAATCCTGGTGCCACGCATTCATGGTAAGGGCTCAGGGCAAAATGCAGCCCCTGTTTTGGCCCATGTTGAGCTCCTCTGAATTCAGGTATATTGTACAGTCAGATGGGGGGAATATTGACAGTTTTTCTTGAGTTACCGTGTGTCTTTCATTCCCCAAATATTGTCCTGGAATGCATTCAGTATTCACTACTAAGGGAGGGTCTTATGATAGCAAGAGAAATATTGGCAGTAGGAGTAACTCATTCAGGGACACAAACTCATGGCTACATACCATGCTCTCTCTCTCTCTCTTTCTCTCTCTCTCTCTGACTTTCTCATCCATCCATCCATCCATCAATCTATCTGTCCATCCACCTACCTACCTACCTACCTGCTGACCAACAAAATCATCTCAGAATCACAATGTTTAAGATTTGGAGACAGCATGCTGGGAACGAGGAATGCCTGGAGCATTTTCTTATCCATCCCTTCCTTGCTTTATATCTCTGTAAAGTATTTTGTCCAATTCTAAAGAGAAGGAGGTAAAATCTTTCAAACTTGCTGTCTACTGGTCATCTTTGAGTAAATGATCCTGTCTTGGAGGGAAGTTTGTGGTTTTTTTTTTTTTTTTTTTTTTTTTTTGACGGAGCCTTGCTCTATCGCCCAGGCTGGAGTGCAATGGTGCCATGGTGCAATCTCTGTTCATTGCATCTTCTGCCTCCCGGGTTCAAGCGAGTCCCCCTCCTCAGCTTCTCAAGTAGCTGGGTTTACAGGCATGCATCAGCACACTCGGCTAATTTTTGTATTTTTAGAGCAGGCAGGGTTTTGCCATGTTGGTCAGTCTGGTCTCAAACTCCTGACCTCGGGTGACCTGCTGCCTCAACCTCCCAAAGTGCTGGGATCACAGACGTGAGCCACCGCGCCTAGCTGAAGTTTGTGTTTTGTAAATTCTTGAACATTTATTCTAATTTGTGAGGGGAATATTTTCACTTAACTTGTGCAAAAAGATTACTGGCTACTATAAATCCACACTCACTTTTTAAAAACTTGGGTGTAAATCTTATTTTCTCTCACTCATCACTGCTCATATATTCATTCTCAGTGAATATTTATTTGATTTAGATGAACTTAATTGAGTATGAGATGGATTCTACTAAAATACACAGTTTTCAAAATTATTTAAGGGAGTTCATGAGTAAAAAGTGTGAAGAGCCCACTCTAGTCGAATCCACGCTTCGATGGTCTACATGCACACATAGATGCACAGCATCAACCTAGAAAACATTCTCCTGGGCCCTGGGAGCACAGAGGTGCCTCAGCACAGTCCCTTGTGGGTGTGTCAAGAGGTAGCCCTTGGGGAGCTCACAGCTGAGTGCTGGAAACAGGTAGACTTTGAGGCAGCAAGAGAGGAAGGTGGAGAGGCAGAACCTAAAGCTTTGGATGCACAGAGGAGGTGATGACTAGCTGGGAAGCGGGTGAGAGCTGGGGGTCAGGAGACTTGGGGAGGCTGAATAGAGCTTTAACTGTAAAGAGAAAGAGGGAAGAGCAGTCCAGGCCAAAGGAACAGCACATGCAGAGGTGGAGAGAAGTAAAGCCGTGTGAAGGTTTACAGAAATGTGGCATGACAGGAGCTTGGAGCAAGTGGAGCAATGGGAGCTGGAGGCAGGAAGGGAAGGAGATCAGATGGTCAAGGCTGTTGTGTTCCTAGTTCTCATTTGTGCACTCACACTCTGACGATCATCCAGATGCTTACAGCTTACACCAACTCGGGCCTCCCCTCTTCCCTCCTTCCTTCCTACTTCCAACATTCTCTTTCTTTCTTTTTCTTTTTTTTTTTTTTTTGAGACAGAGTCTTGCTCTGTTGCCCAGGCTGGAGTGCAGTGGTGCGATCTTGGCTCACTGCAACCTCTGTCTCCTGGGTTCAAGCAATTCTTCTGCCTCAGCCTCCCAAGTAGCTGTGATTACAGGTGTGCACCACCATATCCAGGTCATTTTTGTATTTTTAGTAGAGACAGGGTTTCACCATGTTGGCCAGGCTGGTCTTGAACTCCTGACCTCAGGTCATCCACCCACCTCGGCCTCCCAAAGTGTTGGGATTACAGGTGTGAGTCACCGTGCCTGGCCTACTTGAACATTTCCTTTTTTTTTTTTTTTTTTTGAGACGGAGTCTCACTCTGTCGCAGAAGCTGGAGTACAGTGGCACAATCTCGGCTCACTGCAAGCTCCGCCTCCCGGGTTCATGCCATTCTCCTGCCTCAGCCTCCCGAGTAGCTGGGACTACAGGCGCCTGCCACCACGCCCGGCTAATTTTTTTGTATTTTCAGTAGAGATGGGGTTTCACCGTGTTAGCCAAGATGGTCTCGATCTCCTGACCTCATGATCCGCCCACCTTGGCCTCCCAAAGTGCTGGGATTACAGGCGTGAGCCACCACGCCCGGCCTACTTGAACATTTTCTAAGTGCCTATTCTACACTGGGTTCCTTGGAGATTAAAAGAAAAATGAATCTGGTATAGTCTCTGCTCCTACAAGTCTTGTTGAGGAGACAGACAGTTAGCAATGACCACAACTTGGGACAAGAGCAACAATGGGCAAGGATAGTACAAAACAGGAGTCAGAGAAGGCTTCCTGGAGGAAGAGACATCGAAGACCTGAAGAATGAGGAGGCATTGGCAGGAATAAAATGGGGATGAGGCATTCTAGGGAGTGGCAGCAACGTGTGCAAACACGTGGTTAAGAGAGACCATAACCTGTGGGAAATAAACAGAAAAGGAGCTGGGGAGGACTTATCATTTCCATACAGGAGTGGCAACTCTGTTAGAAAAAAATGAAGGGTTGGGGAAATGTCACCGGGGAATTTGTGTTGAGTTTCTGGTCTACTGGGGATGCTCGGGCCAGGGCTGATGATGTGTGGTGGTGGGTACCACAGCCTCCTTGAGCATCTCATGGGCTGCCTCAGACTCACGTGTGGCTTGGTTCCACAGCACCTTGGCTCCAGTGATCCGTGCAGCCATTGAGGACTGTGGCCTGGATCAGTGGTTCTCACCTGGGGTGATTTTGTTCTCCAGGGACATTTCAGCAGTGCGTGGAGACACCGTTGGTTGTCTCCAACTCCCCAGTTGTCACAACTGGGGGCTGGGGGACTGCCACTGGCATCTAGCGGAGAGAGTCCAGGGACGCTGCCGAACATCCTGCAGTGCACAGCACAGCCTCAACCACAAGGAACTGTCTGGCCCCAGATACCAACTGTGCCAAGGCTGAAAAACTTTGGCCTAAATTCATTATTACAGGAGGATGGCAAAATGACAATTTTCAAATTCTATGATCTCTTCACTGTCTAGTGACTGGGATTTTCCTAAAAACAAGGACTTTCTTTCCATCAACTATTCAGTTACCCCAAGATACAATTCATACAGGAAATATAGGACAAGTGCCTGATTCTTTCTCTTTATTTACCAGTTTTCAGAACGTTAGTTAACTAGCACTCTCCAAAGATGAGGAGTGCACTGTTTAAGTCTCACTATGAACTTTTGGATTTTAAAATTATTTATTTATTTATTTGTTTATTTAGGGACTGAATCTTGCTCTACAGCCCAGTGGCGTGATCTCCGCTCACTGAAACTTCCGCCTCCTGGGTTCAAGCAATTCTCGTGCCTCAGCCCCCCGAGTAGCCGGGATACAGGCGCCCACCATCACACCCGGCTAATTTTTGTATTTTTAGTAGAGATGGGGTTTCATCATGTTGGCCAGGCTGGTCATGAACTCCTAACCTCAAGTGATCCACCCGTCTCGGCCTCCCAAAGTGCTGGGATTACAGGCGTGAGCCACTGCGTCCGGTCGGATTTTCAAATTTATTTAATGGGTTTCAATCCACAGTAGTCACTGTTCTTTTTGAAGGTCAAATTTTTCAATTTTTGGCCAGCGAGGACTCCTGCAAGTGGCTCTTGTGTCTTCTTGTCATCATGGCCTTTGTGCTTTGACGGCTTCTTTGCTTTCTGGTGTGGAAAGACGTCCCGTGTGGTCTCAATGTGTTGCGCGTTTCCCAACCCTGACCTGGGATCAGCTCTTTTTCCTAGGGCCCTGGTTTAATTTAGCGGAGAGTGTCAGGACTTAGTGAGGATTAAACAGAGACACAAAGAAACCCACAAAGCTGGAACCTGGCTTTGCACAGTGCCTGGAACATCATGTGGGCCGGGTACGGGGGCTCATGCCTGTCATCCCAGCATTTTGGGAGGCCGAGGCGGGCGGTTCATGAGGTCAGGGGTTTGAGATCAGCCTGGCCAACATAGTGAAACTCTGTCTCTACTACAAATACAAAATTAGCTGGGTGTGGTGGTGGGCGCCTGTAATCCCAGCTACTTGGGAGGCTGAGGCAGGAGAATCACTTGAACCCGGGAGGCGGAGGTTGCAGTGAGCCAAGATCGCGCCGCTGCACTCCAGCCCGGGCGATAGTGTGAGACTCTGTCTCCAAAGAAAGAAAAAAAAGAAAAAGAAAGAAAGAACATAGCGCTTGTGTAATATTGTGATTGAGGACAGAAGTCAACTCATCCACGTTGCTTCAATTCCCTTCTTGTTGCCAACCTCTAATGCATTAAGACACTTGCTTTCTGTACCTCCAGACAGTCTGAGGAGGGGCCCAAGTGGAATGTGGGTTTGGGTTAGCAAGGAGACAGGTGGAAATAGTGGCTTGCTGGGCAGGGGGACCTGCCAGCCCACAGAGCACGTCTATTAGAAATGAAGCCAGGGCAAAGCCAGCAGAGGAGAGGAGCAATTAGCTAATTCAGGAGTCGAGGCCCTGCTTTTATTTTCACTGACAATGTCAGTCCTGTAATAACCTTTGACCTAAGCCCTGGGGCAATTAGTGCCTGCAAGTGAAGTGGTGGGTGGGTTTGAGCTTCTGCCTTCCTCCCCAGGCTGAGTCAATACTTCTGTATTCTATTACATGTAATTGAGGTAAAAGGGTTTATTTAAGCTAACAAATGATTATTTCCCACAATAGAATCTCCATCCCGGTTAATGAATTGGCTCTTCCAGGCATCCCCTGTTTTGTCTGCAGCCAAAGCCTGTATTTTATTGACTGCCTTGTCCTCTTCTCTCTTTCCTCCTGGCTTCCCTCTCCCTCTTCCTCCTCCCCCTCTCCCTTGGCCTCACAATTCATTTCAGCAAATTCAATAGAACTAGCATTTCCCCCGGCACCTACCTTGGGCCAGGTTCTTAGATCTAAGTACAATTCTGGCCTATCTGGAAGGATCTCACAGCCTAGCGACAAAGACAGACTAGTAAGCGATCATTTATAAATTACACTGTGCTATGATAAGTGCAAAGTAAGTCAACAAGTCTAGACAAAGGAGAGAGATGGCGTGGAGTGGTCTTTATGTAGAGGAGTCTAGAAAGGGGGACAAGACTGGAGACATTTTAATCCATCAGACACGAGGCTCCCATGGACCAAAGAGGGATTTTATCCAAGTGGCCTGAGGGGTGGGTATTTAGAGAAGTATTGAAAAGAATGTGGTCGGCTTCTCACTGCAGAACTGGGCCTGGCTCGGGTTCTGTGCTCCCCTATGGGGTCATGTACTTCAGAGAAACTTTGCCCCCCTACCCTCGTCATCTTCGAAGGGTGAGTCTTTTTTTGTTTTTTTTATTTTCTTCTTTTTTGAAACAGGGTCTCTCTCTGTCACCTAGGCTGGGGTGCAGTGGCGCAATCATGGCTCACTGCAACCTTGAACTTCTAGGCTCAAGAGATCCTCTTGCCTCAGCCTCCCGAGTAACTGGGACTTCAGGTGTGTTTCGCCATGCTCGACTAAGTTTTTAAAAATTTTTTGTAGATACAGCATCTTGCTTTGTTGCCCAGGCTGGTCTCGAACCCTGGGCTCACAGGCTCCTCCTGCCTCAGCCTCCCAAACAAGGTGTGAGCCTTGATTCATTAGAGCCCATCACGCTAACTGCAGCCCCTGTGCCAATAACTGGCTTCAGACGGGGGGGTGTGATCATGTTTTGGTCTACAAACTACTGGGGTCTGAGGGGTGGTGGTGGAGGTGGGGCATGTTTCTAGAGAAGTTTTATGATTTTTTTTTTTGAGACAGAGTCTCACTTTGTCACCCAGGCTGGAGTGCAGTGGCGTGATCTCAGCTCACTGCATCCTCAACCTCCTGGGCTCAAGCACACCATGCTTGGCTAATTTTTTTGTATTTGTTGTAGAGATGGAGTTTTGCCATGTTACCCAGGCTGGTCTTTCACTACTGAGCTCAAGCGATTCGCCTGCCTCAGCCTCTCAAAGTGCTGGGATTACAGGCATGAGCCACAATGCCTGGCTTCATGATTCTTAAAAACAGACACAAAGAAGTCATGATTCCTTTTTTGAGTCTGCATTTTTGTGAGGATGTGAGGGCTGGAACTGTTGTAGCTATCTTGAGACCATGAGGAAAACTAGATGCTACACTGAGAATGGCAGAGCAAAGTGACGGAACGAGCTTGAGTTCTTGATGATATTGTTCCACTGCTGAATTAAGTCATATGGGGCCTTCTCATTGTCTCAGATAACAGAACTTTTTTTGTAGTTAAGTCTCTTGCAGCTGGGTTTTTTGTTATGTGTTGCTAAAAGCTTCCCAACTGATACAGAAGAGGAGGTAGTATTTGAAGAATGAGTCTTGAAGAGAAAAGAGAGAGCTTTTTAGGAAGTAGGTACAGTCCAGATGAAGATGTTGAGGAATCAGGAAAAGTACACAGAGGGGCAGTAGGTCCGTGGCAGGTGTAGTTCTAAGAAGAGGTCAGAC
The DNA here is from genome assembly GCF_000951045.1 of Mandrillus leucophaeus. Lineage (NCBI taxonomy): Eukaryota > Metazoa > Chordata > Mammalia > Primates > Cercopithecidae > Mandrillus > Mandrillus leucophaeus. The sequence continues at coordinate 2,667,065 of NW_012103299.1, read as the reverse complement.
AGGATTCAGCCCATTAGGCACACCCCCTTTCCATTCCCTCTTTGCCTCTCTCTATCCCTTCATTCCTCCTTTTTTTTGAGGAGGATCTCTGTTGCCCAGGCTGGAGTGCAATGGTGCAATCATGGCTCACTGCAGCCTCGCCCTCCTGGGCTCAAGTAATCCTTCCACCTTAGCCTCCCAAGTAGCTGGGACTACAGGTGAACACCACCAGCTCAGCTAATTTTTAATTTTTATTTTTGTAGAAACGGGAGTCTCACTGTGTTGCCCAAGCCAGTCTCAAACTTCTGGACTCAAGCGATCCTCCCGCCTAGGCCTCCCAAAGTGCCAGGATTACAGGCATGAGCTACCTCACCCGGCCCCTTCATTCCTCTTGAGGGGCTCCTCTTCTTCAACCAGTGTCCTCTCCAATATACCTAAGAGGAAGATGCAGGTGGCAGAAACCTGAGCTTAAATATAAAATGTTTATTGCACGCTCATATGTGCCAGTCCTGCGCTGGGCTGCAGTGAATGAGAGATGGTCCCTTGGAACAGAGCTCCCAGTTCAGAGACAGAGACTAAAACATAAACCTATGTTTCTAAACATATGGCCAATTTCAGGCGAAAGGATTTCAGATGGCTTCTGGACTAACATTTGCTTTTTATTTTAACGTTACAAGTTTATTTTGATGATCAATTTCTACATATGATAGAAATATAAATTTTCCTTTTACATACATTTAAGCAAAAAAATAAAGAGTTAATTTAAGAAAAACTAGATGGTAATGTTACAGGTGGTATGTGGATATAGTAAAACTTGTGCAATGAGAATTAAATAAATATGTGCGTGTGTGTGCACGTGTGTGTGTGTATGTGTGAATGAGTGACATGTTTGTCTGCTCAGTCTTTTTTCCAGGCATATGAGAGCAGGCTTCTGTTCTTTTAGGAACTGGTGTTCCTGAATTTTATGTAGTTTCACTAGGAGACACCCTGTATATACACAAGATCCCCCACTCCCACTATAGTTGATTTGGTCCCAGATTTTTCTTTTTTTTTTTCTTTTTTTTTTGAGACGGAGTCTCGCTCTGTCGCCCAGGCTGGAGTGCAGTGGCCGGATCTCAGCTCACTGCAAGCTCCGCCTCTCGGGTTTACGC
>NW_012103299.1:2644559-2664925 GCF_000951045.1 Mandrillus leucophaeus | reverse complement strand
AACCATGAAAGTGCCATGAATATTTACTTGGGAGTTGCAAATACGTTTTGGCAAGTAGGTGAATTCACAAATATGGAATCTGTGACTAGTGAGAATCAAATGTAGATAGATAGATAGATAGACAGACAGATAGATAGATGATAGATAGATGATAGATAGATAGATAGATAGATAGATAGATAGATAGATAGATAGATAGATAGATGTTATGTTAAGGTGGGGAGGCCCTCAGCTCTGGTGCGGATTGAGTCACTGGCCCTAGCTATCTCCTGGTCCTTCTTATAGTTCGACTATTCAATTTTTGTTTGATCATATGAAATATTTCAGAGGCCTTTTCACATCCACCCTTTTTGGTTTTCTCCTAAGCTGATTCAGTTGGGGTTCTGTTGCTTACAACCAAAAGAGTTCTGACTTAGCATACAAAGCCCTGGCACATAGTAGGTCCTCAGTGAATGTGAGTCCCTTCCTTTCATCACTGAATGCAGGGTTGGCTAAAGGTAACCCTAGACTGTATGTCATAGGGAGAGGCAGAGGTGAGGAGAAGAAAGGCTTTATAATTTAAAAACACAGGGAGACAACATATTTCCAACTCTTCATTTACCCTGAGCCGCAGCAGCAGTCATTTCTTGCCACGTTCCAGTACAGATGGAAAAGTCACTGAATTACAAACCTAGCTGCAAGCTATTTTTGGTGGAGTTGTATGTGGTGGTGGTGGGGTGTGTGTGTGTGTGTAATGTACGCACTGGGTTTCTTGGCCACCGCCTCTGTTTGTATCAGCTGTCAGCAAATCAGAGGCGCCATCCACGTTTGTCATAATTCATTACATTAATTAACCACTTTTGAGAACTGGGCGCGGGCCAGAGGGGATGCGGGGGAGGGAAGCCTCCATATTGTTGTGTCTCAACATCCTGGGTCAGAATTTCCACGGTTTGATGGGCTGCCATCGCCTGCACATGTGTCCCCTAACGCGCGGACCTTGATGAAATCATCATGTTTACATCTTTGAATATTCTCTGCAGATGATGCCTATGGCGGGAAGCCAGAGGCAAAGAGCATCCCAGAACTTGGCTCTGGAGGCCCAACTCTGTACCCAAAAGAGTTTGGAATTACCCTGACGTCTGATACCAAACTGGGCATCCTTCTCCAGCCTGCCCCTCTCTGGCCAGTTCCCTGGGCCAGCTGCCTGGCCTAGGCTTTCTGCAGGACAAATGGCACCAGCTCAAGACCCAGCAAGGTGAAACCATCCTTTTTCCATGCCCCCCATTTCAGTGAGTGGTGCCATTGCCCACCCAGCTGCCAGGCTTGGACCTTGCGGGTCATTCTTGGCTCTTGGCCCATCCCATCTCCATATCCTGTTGATCTCTTTTTATTCACATTTCTCAAGACCTCTCCAGCTCTACGTGACCATGATCTGTGCCTCCATCATCACTCACCTGGACCACAGTGGCAAACTCATCTCTAGTCTTCTTTTGCCCTGTCCTGCCTTCTATCTTTCCAGCAGGCTGCAGCCAGAGATTTTTATTTATTTTTATTTATTTTTTATTTATTTAATTAATCAATTAATTTTTTTTGAGATTGAGTTTCGCTCTTGTTGCCCAGAGCTGGAGTGTAATGGTGCGATCTTGGCACACAGCAGCCTCTGCCTCCCAGGTGATTATCCTGCCTCAGCCTCCCGAGTAGTTGGGATTACAGGCATGCACCACCACGCCTGGCTAAATTTTTATTTTTAGTAGAGATAGGGTTTCACCATGTTGGTCAGACCAGTCTCGAACTCCCAACCTCAGGTGATCCACCCACCTTGGCCTCCCAAAGTGCTGGGATTACAGGTATGAGCCACCAAGCGCGGTCACAGAGAGATTTTTTTTTTTTTTCCAGATGGAATCTTGCTGTGTTGCCCAGGCTAGAGTGCAGTGGCGATCTTGGCTTACTGCAAGCTCCGCCTCCTGGGTTCCCACCATTCTCCTGCCTCAGCCTCCCTAGTAGCTAGGACTATAGGCGCCCGCCACCACACCTGGCTATTTTTGGTTTTTGTTTTTTTTGTATTTTTAGTAGAGATGGGGTTTCACTGCGTTAGCCAGGATGGTCTCGATCTCCTGACCTTGTGATCTGCCCACCTCAGCCTCCCAAAGTGCTGGGATTACAAGCATGAGCCACCGTGCCCAGCCGAGATTTTTTAAAAACACGAATGGAAGCATGCCACCCTCCTGCTTAAATCTCCCCATGCTTTTCATTGACCCCGGGACTCTACAATGCTTTACAAGGTCCTTCCAGACCTGGCTGGCCCTGCCAATCACTGATTCCTGTCCATTTCCAAGCCTTATTCTCCAACCTCCCTGTCACTTCTTCCAATACATTTCCTTATGTTTCTTTCTGTTTCATGCAACCAAAGTTCCTGATTCCTGACTCATCAAAAGTTTTTATTGGTTCTGCATATCACATTAAGGGCAATTTGGCTTATCTTTTTTGAACAAAAATGTCCTAGGTTCTAACTGTGTGCTCAGCAATGGAGCCACCAATTAATGTTTGGCTACTGAATCTTTGGTGCTTAGCAACTAGGTCTTTGGTGACATCACTTAAGCTGTCAGATCAAACCTTACCTGAAGTTAGTGCCAAAATTTTCTGTCCTGAGTCAACAGATTCTTCTTGTTGACTAAGCTAGTTTGAATTACGTTTCAACACAGACATTGAATCACAAACTGTTTTTGGACAAACACAACATCTGCTTCATCCTCACTCAATTATCTGCTAGGGTGGGCTTGTTATTGGTATTATTCAGGCCTATTATCAACTTCTTTCCTATCTTGGTGATGAGAGTAATTGCCCTCTGAACATCACTTGGATAGTCTACAAAGCCCTGCACATCCATTATCTCATTTAAACCTGTCGACAATCCTGGGAGGTGTGTGGAATTGTATCCATTTTATACATGAGAGAACTGAGGCTCAGAGAGGTAACAGCCTTGTCCAAGGTCACATGGCTAGTGAGAAGCAGAGCTAATCTTAAATCTTGTCCTCTGATTCAGAACTTATATGCTTTCTTAATATTCATTAAATTATTCATTCATTTAAGAACAGCAAAGATTACTGAATGCTTGCCACATGCAGACAGCTTGCTAAACTTTGTTGATTCATTGGTGAATAAGACAAGGTCTCGGTCCTTAAGGAACTTACTGTCTAACAGGAGACACAGACAGTGGCAATGTTGTGTGGAAACACCTATGATGAGGGGGTCACCTCTTCACCCTGAGCCTAGACAGCTGGGCACCAAGACTCGACAATTTTCCAGTCTCCCTGTGTCTCTGCTTTAAGACTCAACTTCCAGTTTTGGGTGGGGTCGGGGCAGATTGGAACATCTGCAACAAACTGTGTGCTGTGGGGAACAGGCAGCTCCTCAGGAGGAAATTGGGACATTTCTAGGAAGGGGAAGTAGCAACAACAAATGTCTACTTTAATTTAGGATACTGGAGCCAGTTACTGGAGTCCGGGGTTATAGTGCCTGAATGATGGTTAAGGAGTTACTGTTGCTGTAGGGTCTACATTAGAGCTTTTATTAAGTGCTTTCACTTCATTTTGGACAGTTAGGTTTTTGTCCCCTAAGTCCTTTTGACTTATTTTGGAACCATCTTCTATGAATGTTGCTAAACCTTTTAAGGAGAAGGTAGAAGTTGGTGAGGAGGATTGATGCATTTTCTCGTCATTTACTGAGCAATGTAAATACGTACTGTCTACTTTCCCCAAGCCACCCATAGCAGACATGACTAATCGATTCTGGTATTCTTTCCCACTGAGCCCAGACCAAGTCTCAGAAATCTTATCAGTGTGCTCCAGGCAGCCACAAGCAATTGATCAGAGTTGGCACATGGGGTGAAACATATTTGTGAGTTCTGTTTTTGGACTGTGGGGCCTTGGGGAAAAATTCCTTCTTTTCCCTGGACCTCAGTTTTTCCATCTGTTAAATAATGACCCAAATGACCTGTAAGGTGTCTTCCAGTTCTGACAGTTTGGGACAGGAAAGTCTTTAAGTCATTGGGTGGAAAGTTATGTCCTGGGGCAGGTTTTTTGCCTCTAGATGGAGTTTTCTGTCTCACTCCCTTGGAGCCTTCAGGGCTGCGAAGTGGTAGGAATCAGATCATATGCTGGGGAATAGACTAAATATTTTCTTCACAATCTGTCTAGGTAACACTGCTAGAGAACACCCAAGGGCTAAGTAGTGTGGATTCAGGAAGCCTCAGTAGACAACAGCAAGGATAGTTGGCATCTATCAAGTGCTGCTCTGTGTGCCTGGTTCCGACCCCAATCTCCAAGTTAATCTTCTAATTACCATTTTACAGATGAGGACACTGAAGTCAGATGGTTGCTTGCCTGTCCAGTCAGAGGAGAGCCAGGATTGCAGCTCAGATTCCCAGTCCATAGCTCTTTCCCTATTCCACCTGTCTCCAGTTAAGAGAGGACCTAAGGGGAGGGTCTTTGTTACATATTGTGATTTGCCAAGCCAAGCCCCACTTCAGGGTCACTGCTGTCTTTGATCAAACCTAGTTTGATCTTTACTTCCTGGAAGCATCTCTGCTCAACCCAAATAGGGATGTGTTCTCCTTGTCTCCCTCCCCTAGGGTAGCAGACACCTGCTAGATGCTCACCAACACTATCTCCTCAATTCCCAGCCTCCCTTGCAGTTAAGTGGGGCAGTGTGACGGTTCCAGCCAGTGGAATATGGACAAGTGAGGTATGCAATTTCTGGGCCAGCCCATAAAATGTTCCACGCAGTCCTCCATGACGTCTTTCTCTTGCTTGTTGGCCGACATCCAGTAGGGGATTCCAGCAGAAGACGCCAAGGAGGCCTGGATCTCATAATGACTGCATGGAGCAGAAGCTCCTGCCTATGCACTGTACCATGTGATGTCCTGTTAAGTCATTGAGATGCTGGGATTACTTGTTAAAGCAGCTTGCATTAAATAGCCTGACAAATACACCCAGCATCTTGTAATTCATCTACTGAAACAACCACCACAGTGCATTGTAATTGGTTATTTATCTGTCTTACCCACTGGGTTGGAAGCTCCTTGAGGGCAGACACAAGATTCATCTCTCTATGTCCTGTGCCCAGCACAAGAAGACATTCTTCATTTGTTCAATGAATGCACAAAAACACCTTGAGATGCAGCAAAACTGTGAAGTCTGCAGCCTCTGGAGTTGGGGTGGGTGGGCTGGAATCTTTATTTTTTCCCTTGTTGCTTGGATCACCTTGGGCAAGGTACTTAGCCTCTCTGAGCTTAGTTTCCTAATCTGTAAAGTGGAATCTCATAGAATTGTCATGAGGCTTAAATGAGGTTGTGTGTTTAGCCTATATCTGGCAAGCAGTAAGCACTCAATAAATAGGGCTCCTGCTGTTATCACAGCTGTTATTGTCCACATTGACACTGAGATCCAGAGAGGCTGCTTGACTGATCCAAGATCCCTCCGTAAAGGAGAGAGATGGTGTTTGGATTCAGCTCTTCTTCTTTCTGCTGTGCTTGAGGGAGCTTGTCGGCCATCTTGGTCTTTTTTCCTGGAGTTCTGGGTGGCAGCCAGCATCCCCAGTGGGAGTGGTGACCTGGGAGTTTTTAACACCTTCAGGTGCTAAGTGGCCTTCAGGTGCTAAGCTGAGGCAAAGGGCAGTGAGTTGCTTCCCTGGGGATCATCACACACTTGCCTGAAAGACCTTTCAGGGTGGAAATATGGTCTGGGAACCAGTGTCCCTGCGGAGCCAGGCCGTACCCTGGGGACACCCCTGGAACTCCCAGGGACCCCGCCTGAGAGCCCTTGCTGCCAGGGCAGCCGTTGGGCTTGAAGAGCCACAGGAGCTCCAATGTGGGGCCAGCTTCACTCTTTTCCAGGCTCTCTGTTTTTCTCCTCTTCTACCTCTCCTCCTCCTCCTTCTTCTGAAAAATACTCAGCAGTTTTCGAGCTGCTTTGGCAATCTCTGGGCTTGAATTTCAAGACCTGCAGCCTTTGAGGACAGGAGCCCAGAGGAAGGTTTTCAGATCTGTGGCCGGGACGGCGGGAAGTGCTGGGGTTTCCTGCGGGGTGGGGAGAGCTAGGGCCATGCTGGGGCTTCCCCAGGCAGGATGGGAGGGGTCCCACAGTAGTCTGACTTCAGTCCCCTGGGAAATTTAGGGAAAAGGCCCACAGTGAGTACTGGGGAATTTTAGGGCATCCTGCCCCAGTGCAGTGGTGACAGCCCACGGCAGTCCTGGGGTCCCCTGCCATGTGCCCAGGGCTGGCCTTCTGTGGGTGCTAAGCTCCACCCCTTCCCTGGCCTTCTTGCCCCCTTCTAAAACACACTGCACACTTGCCCACCTCTGTGCCATTCTCCCGTACGGCCTCCCCTCTCCCTTTACCAGCTGGTGCCCCACACTCACCGCTTCTGGGGAGTCCCCTGGCCTCTTACAGCCTCAGGCATGCTCCTTCTCAGGGACTGTCCTGTACTAACCAGAGAATGCCTTGAAGGCAGGGCCCTTGACTGTTCACCTTTGAGCCAGTGCCTCAGTGAGAGAATGAATGAACCAGGGAGGGAATGAATGAAAGAGGGAAAGAATGAGCGGAACAGTGACTGCCTGTGTGAATGAGTGAATGAGTGAATGAGTCAGGGAGTGCATGAAGGAATGAATGAACGAGCCCAAGTGGGAGTGATAGGGGAGCTGGGGCTTCTGGGTGGCCCCGGGGCAGCAGCGGCAGCAGGAAAGGGGGCACTAGCTGGTGGGGGAAGACCAGCCTGAGGGGTCTCTTCACTGTCTGCAGCGCTCCGCCCCTCTCCTGGCTCCTGTGTCCCCTCAGACTCCCATCCCTGGCCACACTCAGAGAAACCCCCGGCCCCCGCTTAGGGTTTTCTTGGCTGGATCCTCCTTGGAAGCTGTTTCTCTTGGATGGAGCCTTCCCCTGACCCCTCCTCCCCTCCCCAAGTCCCCATAAAATGTTCAAAGTATTTTCTTTTACTCAATAAAGCAAACAAAGGCAAGGGCAGCCTTGAGGTTGAATTTGCATCCCCTTGGCTCTGCTCAGCCTAGGCTAACAAGCTCCTTCAGTGGCAGAAGTCTCTGGGAGCTTTCCTGCACGCTCCGCACCACAGATGGGAAAACAGGGCTCAGAGGGGTCAAGGCCATTCTGCTAAGGAGCGGGAGACACAAACTTGACCTGGGCCTTCAGACATGGATCTGAGGTGATCCATCCCCTTCTCAGTGGCCCCTCTCGACCTCACTTTGATTCCAGTAGGTGACAGCACAGGGGTGCCCCGGGGAGGGTCCCTTAGAGCCTTGGTGGTGAGCGTCTGCAGGTCTTTCTGCAGGAGTCTACAATATGGCTGTGTGCATCTTCTGCTGAACAGCTGCAGTACATAGGCAGGAGGATGGCAGAGCCAAGGGGAGGGCCTTCCCCACTGCTGAGGAAGGACGGACACCCCACCTGGGGCTCCACCAGGACCGAAGAGACTCGGGCGGGGCTGCAGGGCCGGCAGAACCATAGAAAGGAGCACGCACTGCCTGAGCATTCATTGCAACAGCTCCCTAGGTGGGAACTATTATTACCATCTTTTTTTTTTTTTTTTTGAGACAGAGTTTCCCTCTTGTTGCCCAGGCTGGAGTGCAATGGCACCATCTCGGCTCACCACAACCTCCACCTCCCAGGTTCAAGCGATTCTCCTGCCTCAGCCTCCCGAGTAGCTGGGATTACAGGCATGCGCCACCACGCCTGGCTAATTTGTTTCTGTATTTTTAGTAGAGATGGGTTTCACCCGTGTTGACCAGGCTGGTCTCGAACTCCTGACCTCAGGTGATCCACCTGCCTCGGCCTCCCAAAGTGCTGGGATTACAGGTGTGAGCCACTGTGCCCAGCCTATCACCATCTTACAGATGATGAAATTAAGGCCCAGAGAGGTGACATGACTTGTCCAAGGTCACACGGGTGGTAAATGGTGGGACTAGGATTCAATTGCAGCATCTGTCAAGACTCCCAAGCCCAGGTTCTTACTCATTCTGCTAGTTGGGTGAGGACCTGAGTGGGAAGGCTGCAAGTCCGGGCGTGAGCTGGCATCAGACCTGTGGGGTGTCTTAGCAGGGTGCCAGGTGCAGAGTGGGTGCCCCTCTGGATGCATGGTTGCCTGCCTTCCTCTGACTGAAGGCCAAGACTCCCAGGAAGATGGGACTTCCCGTTCTTGCAGGGGTCTGGATCCTCCTTGGTTAATCAGTTCTTCCGGAAGCCTAACCACTTACTTCAGTCTTCTGTGCAGATAGATGCTCTCCAGCACTCACTTTGGGCTGGTCCCCCTTTCTGCCTGCCCTCATCCCACATCCCTGTGGTGGGTGGATCTGGCTCCTTGGAAAAAGGGGTTCCCTTTAGACAGCCCTGCCCTCCACCTCCCTTTCCACTCGCTGGCCTCGGCCAGCCCCCTGGGCCCAGCTCGAGAACAGACACTCACCCCTCTGCCAAGCACGGAGTGGGAAGGGAAGGGCTCTGCAGCCCCAGCCAGGAGTCCCAGCCAGGGAACAGATCAAGAGCGGATGGGATGATGGGGGCCACTGAGGATCTGGGACCACAGCATGAAGGCATGGGGACTTTGGGCTGGGGTGGGTTGAGGGGTGGCCAGGAGGTCAAGGGAGGAGCAGGGGGCTGCCTATCCCTGGCTCAGCCTGGGTGTGAAAGCCAGGAGTCTTTTAGTTGCAACTGGAGGGGGCACACAGTGGGAAATGGCCTCGCTCCATTGCTCCTCAAAGGGGCCAGTCAGGCTTCTTAAAGGGGCAGCTCCTGGGCAGGGAGGGGCCCCAGGAGAGCTCGGCCTCTCAGCCCTGGGAGCAGAGCTTCCTTTCCGTCAGGTAGTGAGTCCACCTACCATAGAGATGGCCCTGGTTTCCTGCCTCCTCCCCATCATGGCATCTAGCGAGGCCTCCTTCCACTTGAGGGGGCTATGGCGTTGTGCCCCTCATCTGCCTTCGCCTGCGTGTCCAGTCCCGGGCCTGGCCCAGAAGACAGCCTCAGTGACTACTGAGAAGTCGGTGATTTGATGAAGGGACCGGGCTGGAGCTGTGAGCTGAGACTCCAGAGTACAACCGGAGCTCTTCCCAGACCCAGGGTATGAGCTTGGTCCAAATGGATCCTGGCAGAGACAGACACTCCCTGGCCAATCTGTTTCTGAACCTTGCCATCTCCACTCCTCCCAAACTTTCCAGCCCCACAGCACATCTGATATCGCTGATGTGCTTTTCCTGTGTGATAAATGGACACTGTAGCTTAGTATTTAGGGACCAGACAGGCTGAGTTCAAATCCCTCCTCTGCCTATTCCTGGATGTTTCTGTTTCCTCTCTGCAAATGGAGCTATGAGTAATAACATATCACGGCACTGTTGAAAGGCTGAGATCATCTAATGCAGCTACAGTGATTAGAACAGGACCTCATCTCAAAGGGTGCAATAAACAGTAGCTCTTATTTTTACTACGAACGGCAAGTGCAGAGGATACTATGCTTTTCTGTCAGCTCAGGAAACTGGGTAGCTGAGATGTAAATGACATGTCCAAGGTCACCCAGAAAACACACAGCAGAGCCAGGATTTGAACTCAGGTCCAGCTGAGCCAAAGCCTACTTTCTTTGTGTCACCATGCACCACCTCCTTCCACATCTAGCCCTGGGAGTGTGTGATCGCCGGGGCTGGGGGCTGCTGAGTGCTGGGATAGGGGATAGCATTTTACCAGGGTCCTGGGGGCTAGTGGCTGACCAGATCCATGCCCTCCTTTCCCTAGCCTAATGCTGCAGATCTCAAGATGTCAAAAGGGGTGATGTCAGACAGTCATGCTGGGTGGGAATGGCTCTGAAAGCCTGCAGCCCCTTCCCTTCCCCGCGTGGAGCCTCAGCTTCCTCGCCTGTAGGTTGGGATGATCCGACAGAGGCGTTGTGAGTCTCAGCTGAGCTACAACTCGTGAGAAAGCTTTTCGGACACATAGCAGGCGAGGCCTCCCAGGCTGGAGGACAGGAAAGGAGCCCGTCTGAGTGGGGAACGGAGCTGGCCGTGTCCACAGCTTCCAGCCCTCGGCCTCAGCCCCGGCCCACAGCTGGGCCTGGACTCCTGCTCGTGGCCGCCCCTCTCACGAGTCTGCGGGGATTTCTCTGCTCCAGGCTGACCCCTTCCTTGTGGAGGAGGCTTCTGTTGCCGGTTCGCTCTGCTGGGCCTGGGCTCTTCTCTGTGTTTGTGTGTGGGGGGGTTGGGGATAGGTGGGGGTCCTGTTGGATTCTGTAATGGAGGGAATCCTGGCGCCCCTGTGGAGTCAGCCTGGGCCGCCGCCGGCTCAGCCGTCCTTCCCAGAGCCTCTGCAGCCCTTCTGGCTGCCGTTGCCTGCGGATTCCCGGCGAATGGTGCTCCTGAGACCGCTATGGGCCCAGGCTGCGTCATTCCCACCCTCCCTGAGCTCTGGGACCAGCTGGGCAGGGCTCCAGCCCTGGGAACTCCGCCTGCTGCTTTTTTCCCCTTCTTCTTCGAAATTTCACTGTATGATTCAATGAAATGTCCTCTGCTTCCCATTGCCTGGCGTGGCCAAGCTGACCTTGTAGTGTGGAGCAGAGAGCACTGGACCTGGAGCTCAGGTGCCGGCCCGCATTCTGCCTTGGATGTCCTGTGTGATCGCAGGAGAGCGCGTTTACCTCTGTGAGCCTCGGTTTTTCCATCTGTAAAATGGACTGGGAGGATGGTAGTGAGGGTGAGCGACAGAAGAGGGGAGAATGAGAACTGCCTCGGCACTCTCTCATGCCTGTCTTCTCGCTCTATGGTGGCCACTGTGTCTTCCTTCTTTGCAGAGATGTTTACCCAGCGGTCTAAGCCACAACTTCCTTCTCTGCCCTCCCTGCCAAGCCAGCTTACAGATCACTGGTCCCAGGGCCAGCTGTGGTAACCTTAGGTTGGAACTCACCCTTGGTTCCAAGAAGATCCCCGTCTAAGATGTGGGTCCACAGGTCCTTCCTTCACTACCCTCCCCACCCAGGCTAAAGGCTAAGGCACCCCCCACCAGGTGGGGCTTCACCACTAGAGGGCGCCCACCCCCCCAACATGATTAAAAAAATAAAACCCAAACTACCTACCCCAACTAAATTTAATCATTACAGCAATCATTGAGCATTTATTATGTGTCAGGTGCTGTACTAATCCCTACAACACCCCTAGAAGGTATATAGTGACATCATTCCCACTTAACAGATGACAAGACCGAGGTCTGGAGAAGTAAAATGACTCACCCAAGACCACCCAGCTGGTCAGTGACAGAGCTGGGACCACCATCCAGGTCTAAGCATGGGGGTCCCAGGCCCAGTGCAGAGGCCCCATGGCATCCAGAGTCAGCCCCTGTGGTGGGGAGGATGGCTGGAATGGGAACTGAAGGTGGGGGCTGGGATTGATGAGATCAGAGACCACCAAAGCAAAAGTCTGTAAACCTTCACAAAATTTGGCAGCTTTTCAAAATAATGATAATGGTAGGTTACATCCACAGGGTGAGCACTCACCGTGTGGCAGACACAATACCAAGAGTTCTATGTACACAATCTCCCCTAATACTAGGAACAACCCACACGGGCGTGTGTTCCAGTATTGTTTCCATTTTACAGATGGGGAGACTGAGGATCAATGAGGTGAACTGTCTTGCCTGAGCTTACTCATTTGAACCCAGGTCTCTTTGCCTCTGGAGCTTGTGACTTAACGTCTGCGTTCTGCTGCTTTTCTTCCTTTGGAAGAATCTTATCCAGAATCTCAACATTTAAGGGATGAAAGTGGGTGGAAGCAGAGGAGGTGGGGATACAGGAGCCTGAAGCTTTCCAGGCCACAGTTTGAAAAACCCTGATCGAATGCCCCCCTCTCCAGGCCCCGGAGGGGAGCATGGACTTGCCCACGGGCCCAGAGCTGGTTAGGGGTAGAGCCCCCAGACCACCACTTGCTCCCTCTATGGGTTCTGCCTTGACTTTGAGATAAGGTCCAGGCCTTGGGTGATACGGGTAGATGCTTTAATCCTTGGCCTCAGCAACTGGGCAGAGAACCTCATATCCCTGATGAAGAGACTTCCGCCCTGACTGGAGACTCTAGGACATGTGGGCTGTCATAGGCAGTGGCAGCCAAGGGGTGGCTTAGGGGATGGATATGTAGGTCCCCTAAATCTCCATCAGTCCTTCCCCCGAGCCATAGTAAACAAGGGGCCCCTTTCTCACTTCTGAGCAGTCCCAAACTCTCTCCCGGGTAGGATCCTGGGTCCTGGAGCAGTGTGGTCATGTGAGTTGAATCAATGGCCCCCTGGCTATGTGTCCAGCCTGGGAGCACTGAGGGGGGATTTGGTCCCTGTACCACGCGAAGTCCTGTTTCTGTGTAATGGAGTGAATTCCTACCCAGGCCCTACCTGAGATTCACCTTGTTCTTTTGTAGGAGTTGAATCTCTGCAATTGTCTGGCTTCTGCAGTGATGCTGGGGGAATTAAATATAGCTGCAGTATGTACAAGACATACCCTACAGTGGGGGAACACCATCAGGTGGGTCCCGCTGGGGCTGGGGACATGGGAACCAATAATGTGTGTGGAACACTTAGTGGGGGCCAAGCCCAGGGCTCAGCATGATCACACTGAATCCGTACAGCAGCCCTGCAAGGCAGGCACTCTGGAGCTTGTGACTTAACTTCCGCATTCTGCTGCTTCTCTTTCTTTAGAAGAATCGTATCTAGAATCTCAATATTTAAGAGATAAAAGTGGGTAGAAGCTGAGGAGGAGGGGGCTACAGGAGCCTGAGAGTCCCCAGGGCCACAGTGCTTTCACCCCTCTATGAGGATGCATAAACAGAGCCTCAGGGAGGCTAAGTGGCATGTTCAGGGTCGTCCAGCTGCCAAGTGTTGCAGCTGGGATTTGAACCCTGGTTGGCTGGACTCAAAGGTCGCACATTGTTCTACTCTGCCCTGCTGGAGCACCTGTGTAGACTGTTAGATTGGTCCAGTGAAGCATGCCTGCTATTCACACCCTTGCGTAGTCCCTTTTGGGGTGACTTGTTCTGTAGCAGCGATAGATCTTTAAAACGGTTCCTGGGAGGAGTCACTGAACAAGGCTGGGAGTGAGATTAGGACACTGTTTTTTAGCTTCTTGCTCTTGAAAGATCAAGTCCCTGTAGTCTGGAGCACTTCTGCAGGATTCCTCCCGAGCAGAAATGAAGGAGAAGGAGGGCTTGGCAGCGAGAGCTCAGTGTTCATGTGTCTCTGCGTTTTCCACCCCTCCTGGTCACATGGCTCCATTGCTATTCCCTTTCTTCTTTCCAATTACGTGTGGCCATGTGCGTGATTTCTAGGTTGTGGAGTGTGGTGGAAGTGATTCATGCCACTTTGGGTCTGGCCCAAAAATCCCTCCAATGAGCCCCCTTCTCTTTTCTTGCCCCTTGGCTGAGAGGAGAGGACTCTGAGGGCCTGGAAGAGGATGGAAGCACAGGATGGAAGAGGCTTGGGCCCTGAGTGACTGCATGGAGGCTGCCTGGCCAGGAGCAACTGCATTGGACTGTGATGTGAAGGAGAAACGAGATTTCACTGTGTAAAAGCCACTCGCTGAGGAGCCGGGACTACCTGTGCAGGGCCGAGTTTTCCCTCACTAATCCAGAGGGTAAGGAGAGGCCTTGCTGAGAACATGGGATGTGGGCCTTCCAGTGTCCAAGGGGAACTTGGATCAAGAGGGAGAGCAACGGCCCCACTGTCCCTGGGTGCCGTAGATACTGGGTCCTGGCCTCCTGGGGGAAGAGGGGCCTTGAGGTGTTTTCTTGACAAAGCATTTATTGAGCACCAGCTCTGAGCCAGTGTCTGTCTCAGCGTAGAGGGGCAGACATGGCGAAGCTTTGCTCTCAAAGTGTTCACAGTGTGTTAGAGAGAAAAAGGCAGGTCAGGGGCAGGGGATGCCAACCTTGCAGGAGCCACAAGCTCCCCTGATACAGGGCAGGTGGGGAGGGTAAATTAGTGAGGGGACCAAGTGTGAGGCAATAGGGAATGGTGGGGATTGCGGTGAACTTCAGAGACACACCTGGTGGTGGTGGCAGCTTCCATCAGCTGCAGTCTCTTGTTGCCACGTGGGTCCATATTCCCACACTGGGTTCATGGGAAAATGGACCCTGTGTGGACAGAGCCTCTAGCTTTTTAAGTCAAATCAGAAATTTTGATACTTATGTGAATTCCCCTATTTTTCAAAACTTGAAAATTGACTTAAAACTAGTGTTAAAAATCTGAAAAAAAAAGCATCGACAGAAAAGTTAAAAATTAAAACAAAACAAAACAAAGTTGGCTGGGTGCGATGGCTCACGCTTGTAATCCCAACACTTTGGGAGGCTGAGGCAGGCCGATCACTTGAGGTTAGGAGTTTGAGACCAGCCTGGCCAACATGACGAAACCTCATCTCTACTAAAAATGAAAAAATTAGCTGGGTGTGGTGCTGGGCACCTGTAATCCCAACTACTTGGGAGGCTGAGACAGGAGAATCACTTGAACCTGAGAGGCGGAGGTTGCAGTGAGCCGAGATTGTGCCACTGCACTCCAGCCTGGGTGACAAGAGTAAACCAACCAAAATCCCCCCGGGGTTTTGGCTTACGACCTCTGTTATGATATGTTGTAAGGGGCTTGTGGAATGCTTGAGGCTGGGACTCTAACTCATCCTGGGAGGCTCTGCACAAAGGAGAAACCTTACCTGAGACGTGAAGGGTGAGGAGAGAGTAGGAAAGAGAAGAGGCAGAGGAGGAAAGCTGAATCGGACAGCGGAACAGCTTGAGCAAAGGCGTGGAGGGCAGAGCTGCAGGCAACTTGCTTTTCTGAGTATCCCAGATGTATCATGGCACCTGTACTGCCCACACCCTCCTCATGGAAGCCATCTTAGGGGGCACCAAAGTAGGAGTCTTGGGTTTTAGGGGTAAAGGTACAGAGAGAGAAGGAATTCCTGAGAAACATAAAGGAAAATCCTTTGTCGAGGTGAAGTGCTGACAAACTCTAGGGACAGATGATTTTCTCTCCAGCTTTAAGTTGGATTTTGCTCTTTGCAGCACTATCCCTCTGTCATGGGCAAAAGCCCTGCTCTTGGGGTGCTTTGGGGAATGAAGAAGAGTGGGCTGTGTTCACACCTGGGACAAGCAGGGTGGAGCGGGGCCAGCAGCTGGTGGCCAAGGTGACCACGGTGGCAGAAGCGACCAGAGAACAGTTGGCTGACAGTGGGCTTGAGGAGCAGGAGACAGAACACAGAGGGAAGGTGGCGCCGCTGGGGGATCTCCTGGGAAGCAGTGAGGAGGGTGCCGCATGATCTGCAGGTACCTGTGGGGCGGGGCTCGAGCGCCTGTATCTGCAGGTTGAAGAGAAGGGTGGCCCCAGCTGCCTCAGGGTCACAGGTGATGAGATGGCATTTGGCTGGGCTGCCGGGAGGGCCCTGGACACAGTGCGGTGCCACAGAACCCCACTCCATGCCCTGGGCTCTTTCTCTGCCAAGGAAGGTGGCTGGTCCAGACTGAGATGGCAAGCCTTTCCATCTTAGGAGGCACTCTGGGCGGACTGGCCGTGGTTTTGGATAAATATGAATTTCAGGCTGCACAGGGTTCAGCAAGAAAGAGTGCCTGAGATGGAATCAGCCTGCCAAGGTGCCGAGCTGGGGGACAGCGTCTATTCCTGCCTGTGGACAACTCCACCTCCAAAGGAAGAGAAGTTGTCCTTGCTCTTGGGTTCTCCTGACCGACCCAGCTTGTCCCTCCCTCCAAACCTTCAGATGCTTTCCCCTCAGAGGGTCTGATTGTGATCCTCCTCCTCTGGGACCTGGTATCCACGTCCATCAACGGGAAATGCTGACAGTGGTAAGAAAACCCGCCCTCCCCTATCTTGCAAGATGCCGTAGAGGCAAAATGACATCTGTGTTATGGGCTTCAATTCCTGTAAAAACTTGTTTATGAGATTAGACTTTACTCTGCAATTTTAAGTATTGTGACTTGTGACTTTATCATGCACAGATAATACTTAACTTTCCACTCTAATTGAATAATTTTGTTTGTCTATTTTTTGTTTCTGTTTTTCTCTCCCTTGGAAAAGTATATATATTTTTTGTCATATATTTAATGGCCTTTATCTCACAATAATCTGTCCAGATAAACTCTTTTTTGAGACAAGATCTTGCTTTGTCACCTGGGCTGGAGTGCAGTGGTGCGATCACCGCCACTGCAGCCTCAACCTCCCAGGTTCAAGTGATCCTCCCACCTCAGCCTTCAGAGTAGCTGAGATTACAGGCATATGCCACCATGCCCAGCTAATTTCTGCATTTTTGATAGAGATGGGGGTTTACCGGGTTTCCCATGCGGGTGTTGAACTCCTGGGCTCAAGCAATCCTCCGGCCTCGGCCTCCCAAAGTGAATTTATTTTTTAAATAATATTATTTTTTCTGACTATAAGCAGAAAAATGCAAGTACATTGTAAACATTCCAAAGAAAATGCAGACTTGCAAAAGATAGAAGACATCTTTAAAACTTCTCTTCCTTTGATATTAGTCTTATATCTTTGTCTTCTATGTCTATGTCTTCTATATTTCAAACCATCGCATCAAAAGAACCACTGTCAAGAGCAGCACGTATCTTTTCAGAAAACTTAACGAAGTATTCGTCTACCTCCCTATTACTATATATGTATGCTTCTATGCACTGTAGACTTTTCTGCAACTTGCTTTAGCTTAGAGTCATCCCTCAGTATCCATGAGAGTTTGGTTCCAGGATCCCCGCGATACCAAAATACAAGAATTCTCAAGTCTCAGTCTGCCTCGCGGGAACCTGTGGATACAAGAAATCAGCCCACAGGTTTGGCATCCGCAGTTTGTAGAACCAAGGATGTGGAACCCGTAGATCTGGCAGCAGCCTTTTGTTTTGGACATCTTTCACTGCCACTGTCTTCTCCCATACCATATCATAATTTATTTAGTTAATTCTCTCTTGATGGTCATTTGTAGTATTGTAAAATTCCTATTTTTGTGTGTTTGCCCCAGTTTTACTTTAGGATAAATTCTAGATGTGAACTTGCTGAATTATCTTCCAAAAATGTTGATTCAATTTATGTTCTCCCTAATAATATGTGTTAGGACCTGTTTTCTCGTATTGTTAGTACTCATATCAATCTTTTAAATCTTTACTGAAAGGCAGGGCAAAGAAAAAGAGAAAATTCATCTTCTTGTTTCAGTATGGATTTTTATGATTATCAGTGAGGTGAAGAATGTTTTCATGTATTCAGTGGCCATTTGAAGTTCTCCATGTCGCATTTGAATGTCATTTCACACATCTGCTCTCAGTAGCATTGCCTTGGTATTGCTCCTAAATATCTGTGGAGAGCTCAGTACAGCATTCAAGGCATAGCAAAGGAATGAGTGAGTGATGAATGAATGAATGCATAAAAAAGAACAATCACAGCCTGGCATGGTGGCTCATGCCTGTAATCCCAACACTTTGGGAGACCAAGGCGGGCAGATCACTTGAGGTCAGGAGTTCGAGACCAGCCTGGCCAACATGGTGAAACCCCATCTCTACTAAAAATATAATAATTAGCCCAGTGTGGTTGCTGGCTGTAATCCCAGCTACTTGGGAGACTGAGACAGGAGAATCACTTGAACCTGGGAAATGGAGACTGCAGTGAGCTGAGACTGAGCCACTGCACTCCAGCCTGGGCAACAGAGCAAGACTCTGTCTCAATACAAAAACAAAAATGAAAAAGCCCCACAACCACTTCTGGTCTCAAAGATGGTACAGATGGTACCAGGGGTGAAGAAATTCCCCATTTGGTTTCATTGTTTACAACAGAATCCCTTAGTCAGAATCAGCAATCACTAGGGAAATGCAAATGAAAATCACAATGAGATACTGCCTCACACTCATTAAGATGGCCACCGTCAAAAGAATATACAAAAAACTTTCAGAAAATAAGAAATATTGGTGAGGATGAAAAAAACGGGAACACTTGTGTTGGTGGGAATGTAAAATGGTGCAGCTGCTACAGAAAACAATACACTGAGTTTTTCAAAGAAATTAAAAATAACATTTTCATATGATTCTGCAATTCGTCTTCTGTGTATATACCCAAAAGAATGAAAAGCATGGACTCGAACAGGTATTTACACAGCCATGTTCGTGGCAGCTTTATTCACAATAGCCAAAAGGGGGATGTAACCCAAGCGTCCGTTGATGGATGAATAAACTGTGACCAACACCTACAATGGAATATTATTCAGGACTTAAAAAGGAAAGAAATCCTGACATATGCCACAACACAGGTGAACTTTGAAGATGTTATGCTAAATGAAATAAGCCAGTCCCCAAAAGACAAATATTGCATGATTCCACGTATATGAGGCACCTAGAATAGTCTTTTTTTTTTGAGATAGAGTTTCGCTCCTGTTCCCGGACAGGAGTGCAATGGCGTGATCTGGGCTTACTGCAACCTCCACCTCCTGGGTTCAAGTGATTCTCCTGCCTCAGCCGCCCTAGTAGCTGGGATTACAGGTGCCCACCACCACGCCTGGCTAATTTTTGTATTTTTAGTGGAGATGGAGTTTCACCATGTTGATCAGGCTGGTCTTGAACTCCTGACCTCAAGTGATCTGCCCGCCTCAGCTTCACAAAGTGCTGGGATTACAGGCATGAGCCATCGTGCCCAGCCTAGAATGGTCACATTTATCAAGACAGACAATAGAGTGGTGGTTACCAGGGGCTGGAGGGAGGGGTGAGTGGGGAGTTGCTGTTTAACAGATACGAGTTTCAGTTTTGCAAGATGAAAAGAGTTCTGGAGATTGGCTGCACAACTATGTGAATGTATTTAACATTACTAAACTGTACTTAAAAAATGGTTGAGATGGTAACATTTTAATGTGCATTTTACCAAAAATTTTTAAACAGCTAATTTCTTCCTGTGCCTGGCCGGGAGAAATGCCCTGTTTGCAAGGAGGACCGGAGGCTCTCACATGAGTAAAGACCTGGCGCCAAGGTCCCCAGAACACCCCCCGCCCAACGTGAGAAGGTGAAACTCGGCACCATCGCACTGGAGCACGCGTTCCCACCTCAGCCACCCAAGCGCTGTGGGGCAAATACTACAATTACGCATTTTGTAAGGAGAGATGTGTTTTGGCAGAATTTATCTGCAGAAATCATAGGGCTGGATATTTGGTGAGATTTCCCGAGAAAAGATAAAAAGAACAATAACCCAGGTAAAATGCCAAATCCTCGGTCTGACGTCCGTCTCCAAGAATGACTGCCAAGTGCGCTCTGGGAAATGGGCCACACCCACTCGTGTTCCAGCCAATTAGAACATCCAGAGTCCACGTGAATTCAGCCAACCAGAACTCGGCATTCCTCTGGTGCAGATGCCCTTGATTTCTGCCAAGGACACAACTTTGGGCGCTGGGTTGGAGAAATGATTGTTGGCGGCACTTTCCAAGCATTACCAATTAATTGAAAATGCAAAGCCCACACGATTACTTACATAATAATTAACATTATTGCGTACTTACACATCAAGCATGTTCAAACTGCCCTCAGAAAGGTGAAGTAGCCTGCCTGAGGCCACACAAATAAGTGTTGTGGGAGTTCTCCCCCTGATTGCCCTACTGCCTCTGTGACATAGTCACTGTCGTCACGGATACCGAGCAAAGGAATTTAGACTGTAGCCTGTACACAAAAACTCTTTGAGCCTTGTAAGGGTGAGTGCTATCACCACTTTATTTTACATAGCGATTGATAATAAAATAATAAGAGATCTGAAACATGTTTCCTGTTGGGAGAGAATTGGCAAAGGCAGAAAACGTGAATCTTGATCTTTCATTAAAAAAACAAAAACAAACCACGAAACCACAAGCTAGCCCACGTAATTATTTAAGAAATGCTCATTGAATGAATGAACTCGTGGGGGAGTAAGAAGGTACAGAGACACCCATTGGAAAGCCACCGAGAGTGGCAGATGACAGTGCACAGGAGGACCTGAGGGATGTTTGCTGATGCCCGAGTGAAAGGACAAAGGACTGTGCCGAAGGAGGATCTGAGGCAGAAGAATGTGAGCAGTGCTTGCAGGACAGGGAGAGTCAGGGGCTCCACATCCTTTGCTGTGTTGCAGTCAGCAGAGCATTCAGGGCCAGTTCTGGTGCTCTCTGGGTGGCCCCGTGCACAGCACACAGAATTCCCACACTCACACCCAGCGCTGTCTGGTGGGAACACACAAACAAAACGTCCCAAGGTGGTAGAGCCCCACGCAGAGCTGGCTGTGCCCATTATCCCCGATATACCCACATGCAGACAGCTGCACCTGCAAGCACACACACAACACACAACACACACATGCCTGCAAGCACACAACACACAACAC